>NC_142811.1:4140687-4197446 GCF_049724085.1 Artemia sp. Qi Xiang Cuo
TGCGGTTATGAAAAGTCGGAAATAGCAAATTACACATCCCAAACTATTGGTTTCAGACAACATTCACCTATGAAATACTAAGAAACCTTAGCTCAGAAAAGTCTGAAATAGCCAACTACTCATCCCAAACCCGAAGTTTCAGACAACAAACACCTATGAGTGACTAAGAATCCTAGCTCTGAAAAGTCCAAAAAGCAAACTACACCTCCCAAATCAGGTTTCGTGAAATATACTAATTGCATCCTTTTTTGAATCTGAGAATTACGGCTCACTGAGCCCTTCAAAAGCCTGCCTATATAAATCGGCCTAATTTCTTATTTTTAGGCGTTTCTGTTCTTTTCTGCTTTTAATCTGCATTGTGCACGCCTTGTTTGATGCATTTAAAGTATTAACGGTATTTTTTATCTTTCCATATCCTTTTACGATAGCTGGTATTTATCACACACCCAGAAAAAACAGCCCACGGAAAATAACCCCACGGAAAATATCCCTGAGAAAAGACAGGGGAAAATACCCCCTCCCTCCACCGAAAGATATGGTAAAAATGCTCTTCAATTTACGCATAATAAAGCACTGTATCTTTTTCTTAAACTCACCCCCTTACTTTTCACGCGAAGAAACAGTTTGTTTTCACCTTACAATGATGGCGATAGAATTGAGGCATGGCCCCCTCCCCCATTCGCCAATGTCCTAAATATATTGTTAGATCTTAATTTGAAAATAACGAGATTTTACTGGGTCTCTAAAATAGCATATTGCGTCTGCGCCTAATTATTACAATTGCTTCAAAGTGATTTAATTTTGACAGAGAAACAGTTCCTTTTGACTTTGGCTGCTGCGTTCGTAAACACAGAGGGGAAAGGATGACAGCTAATTATAGGCCTCGTGCCGGAGAGCCTTGTGTCAAAACCAG
The DNA here is from genome assembly GCF_049724085.1 of Artemia sp. Qi Xiang Cuo. Lineage (NCBI taxonomy): Eukaryota > Metazoa > Arthropoda > Branchiopoda > Anostraca > Artemiidae > Artemia > Artemia sp. Qi Xiang Cuo. The sequence goes on from NC_142811.1 coordinate 4,141,601, forward strand.
GTTCGGTTAATAACAACAGTGACGGAAGTCAATGATCGCTTTTAGCTAGGATATAGACACTTAAAATTGCATAAATTTAACGAAAGAAAATTATTTCTTTTTGCTAGAATTAAGGTCGTAAACAGAGGGGGAAGGAAGGATGGGGTTTACGTAACGAAAAAAGAACGTATTTTACACTTTTTATCGAGTATAAACATCATATAGGGACGTTTGTATAGGGGGGGGGGTTTACCCGAATATAGTAGAGGGTGACCACGAAAAACAATTTTATTTTGAAAATAAAAAATGAAAACAGAACTTACATTGCTAATTGTGGCTGTCAAGGCTTCAAGTTCATCAATAATTTCATATGTTCTATCCATTGTGTCACAATACTTTCTGATAATTGAATGGGGGCACATGGAGGGCCTTTGGGACACAGGGAGGGCCTTTGGGGGTCCGGAGGGACATTTGGGGACCGGTGGGCCTTTGGGGCACAGGGAGGGCCTTTGGGGGTCCGGAGGGATATTTGGGGACCGGTGGAGGGCCTTTGGGACCCCGTTGGTCCTTTGGGAGCTCGATGAGCCTTTGGGGGGGGGGGGCACAGGGAGGGCCTTTGGGTTCCGGGGGGACATTTGGGGACCGGTGGAGGGCTTTTGGGACCCCGTTGGTCCTTTGGGAGCTCGATGGGCCTTTGGGGGGCCCGGGGATGGCCTTTGGGGCACTGAGTGGGCCTTTTGGGGGCCGGAGTGACATTTGGGGACCGGTGGGCCTTTGGGGCACGGGGAGGGCCTTTGTGTGCCCGGGTGATTTTTTGGGACCGGGGGATGGCCTTTGGGACCCCGATGGCCCTTTGGGAGCTCGATGGGACTGTGGGGGGGGGCACAGGGAGGGCCTTTGGGTGCCTGGGGGACATTTGGGGACCGGTGGAGGGCCTTTGGGACCCCGTGGGTCCTTTGGGAGCTCGATGGGCCTTTGGGGGGCCCGGGGATGTCCTTTGGGGGTCTGGGTGGGCCTTTGGGGGCGCCGGTGGCCCTTTGGGAGCTTGGGAGGCCTTTGAGGGTCCGGGGGGCAGTTGGGGGCCTGGGGGACATTTGGGGACCGGTGGAGGGCCTTTGGGAGCTTGGGGGGCTTTTGAGGACCGGGGGCTTCCTTCGGGGTTGGGGTAGGAGGATTGGAACCCTTTGGCGTTGGGTTAGAGGACCTCACAACACTGTTCAAATGAAACTTGTGTATTATAACGACCACACTCAAATTCTCTTCTAAAATCTCTTCAAAAATCTTCTTTTAAAATGTCTCTATCTGTTTCGCCGAAATAGTTCCATAACCTGTCTAAAACGGTTTCGCCCAAATAATCACTAAACGCAAATTCAGCGTGTTCCTTTGTTATTGGCATCTCTGCGCTAATGCATTTCAAATTAATAGGAAACCTTTTCGCGCGCTAAAACAATTTATCGCTAAGATGTTTCTTGCCTAATTGTTTCCATGGCCTTTGGTTATTAATATCCTTTGGAGTTCGACCAAAAGAACTGTTCCCGAGGCAAAGACATTAATGATTTGAATCTATTCCTGGAGAAATGTTTCTAGGCGAAAATTTTTAAAGTCTGACAGATGATGTCATTGATTGATTGATCTGTCAAGAAAGGGGAAATTAATTTGTTGTTTCTAAGGGGAATTATTGATTCACGATAGGTGAATTGAGGTCGACAGCACAGGTGTCCTGACTCGTGACAGCACCACGTGGTTTATGGTTTTCTCAGTGAGAAAGTTCCTGTTTTTTCATTCTCACTGAGAAAACCATAAAACAGACATGAATTGCTGTTGACATCCATAAATGGGACAATGTTCCTGTTTTTCAAATTCTCACTGACAAAAACCATAAAAACATACAAAAATGTGAGAAAGTTCCTGTTTTTCAAATTCTCACTGACAAAAACCATAAAAACAGACATAAATGTGACAAAATTCATGGTTTTTCAAGTGAGAAAATTCCTGTTTTTTCATTCTCACTGAGAAAACCATAAACCACGTGGTCATGTTCGGACCTCCTGACCCCTCTCTACTCATAAGCCTGACGTTGACCGGTCGATTATACACAGGAGACTTTCTGTCCGAATTACAGTACCTTCTATTAGTGGGCTGATTATCCTGTGAAAATAAGTACCAATGAGGAAGGAGATCCGACAGTATGCTATCCCTTAACCACCGTTGTGTAATAACAACGTCCTTGAGAGCCAGAAATAAGTAAAAATGAGACTTTGCCTTTCTTGAATCGAAGAAAATTGTGACGTACTTAGCGCAGCGTATAAAAAAGATCGATCTTACATTTATTCCTAGCATATTTGAAGTTGTTGAGTTTTGTAGAAAAGAAGTGATCTTAATGGATCGATTTGTTAAGTTTGTTAATCAATAAGTTCTATTGTCGGATTCTATTGTTTATTTTTACGCGTGCCGTAGAGATACGTCATTTTGGTGAAAAAGCAAGAAAACGGTACGGGGCTCTGTCATCAGCAAAAAAGAAATATAAGCGACAGATTCGGGCCTGGCTGTTCAATGCTTTGGTTATACCACATTTTTTAGCTATGTCTCCATTTTGGAAGATTTTTTTTTGGCAAATGAGGGAAGAAAAATGCGTTAAGGTTTTTATAAGTAGGCCAAATTTCTGGTTAATTTACGGCCGGGGAAAAAGAATATATAAATGTTTTTACTTTTATAATTTCAATAAATCAAATAATATTACAATTTGATTACTAAATATCAGTATATGTATATTAAACTGACAATGCACATTCATTTGTATTTTTTCAGTAAAGTGCAAATTTTGTTCCGGCCTTGGGAAGGCATAGGGGTTTTGTGCCCGACTTATGTTAATTTCTGCTCGTTTCGAGTTTGATTCGGTTAATTATTGTAATTTCTGTTCGTTTTGGGATTCATTTATTTATCGATGCTGATTTGTGGTAGTTTCACGCTTGTTAGATTATTTAATTTTATTTTTGCTAATTTTTTGTTTAATGGAGTTCTTTACATTTCTTTGAAAAACTTATTTTGTCGAAAATTTTTTTTAATTAATTTCTTTTTCTTTATATTAACATAGTATTTTCAGAGAAAAAGATAATAAAACTTTGAATCTTTTCGTTTTTTAAGACTTTATAGTTTAGCCTGCAAAATTTTGATTGGATGTGTTTCGGAAAATGGTGGGCGTGAGAGGGGCGTTGGTCGCTATCCAATCACTTTCAATTATTAAAAAAGGCACTAGCCCTTTCAATTTCCAATTGAATGAGCCCTTTTGAAGTTTCTATGACAAAGTTTTCAATAAAAACTTTATATACTCAAGCTCATATCTTACAACCCTTGCCCTGAGGGCTGTGGGGGGAGGGGTTGTCATCCTTAAAGACCTAATTTCCAAAACTTTCAACCACGTTGAGTAAAATGGCTATCTCAAAATTTGGATTGGGTGTGTTTGGGGAAAAGGTGGTCGTGAGAGGGGGGTTAGTTGCCCTCCAATTACTTTCGACTATTAAAAAGGGTACTATCCCTTTGAATTTCAAATCAAATGAGCCCTTTTTCAAGTTTCGACGACAAAGATTTCAAAAACATAAAAACATAAGCTCTTAGATATTTCAACTATTCTGCAAGGATTCTGAAATTCCACAGCCATTTCTTTTTTACCAGATTTCTATATCTCTTGATGAATAATAAAGAAGAAGACCAGCGTCCAGCCAGTAACTCGCAAAGTTTCTTCCTCATAATTAGGTAGAATATCTTGTAAATAAAAATTGGATTTGAGGAAGACTAAAATCTATTCTATAAATCATATACAACAACTTTCTATATAAATCTTATATACCCCCAGGGCATAACTTACATCCCTTGCATTGAGGGCTCTGAGGGGTTTATCATCCTAAAAGACCTAATTTCCAGAACTTTCAACTACGTTGAACAAAATGGATATCTCAAAATTTTGATTGGATGTGTTTGGGAAAATGGTGGGCGTGAGAGGCACGTTAGTCGCTATCCAATCACTTTCAACTATTAAAAAGGCACTAGCCCTTTTTAATGGTGTTTTAAATATGTTTAAAAAACATAATTTTCTATCTGGGAATCAACTACACTGAACAGAATGGCTATCTCAAAATTTTGATTGAATGTGTTTGGGGGAATGATGGGCGTGGGGGGGGGGATAGTTGCCCTCAAATCACTTTCGACTATTAAAAAGGGCACTAGAACTCTCAATTTCCAATCGAATGAGCCCATTTTGAAGTTTCTAAGACAACCCCTTCCATATGAAGTGCTCTGCTCTAAAGGAAAAAAATAATACATAGTACATTGCGCCAACATTGTTCTTATACGCCCTCATGGCACAACTTAAAATTCTTGCCCCAAGGATTGTAGGGGAGTGTCCTCCTCAAAAATATATTTTCTATCTGGAAATCAACTACGCTTAACAAAATGGCTATCTCAAAATTTTGATTGGACGTGTTTTGGGAAATGGTGGGCGTGGAAGGGGTGTTAGTCAACTTCCAATCACTTTTGACTATTAAAAAAGGCACTAGCCCTTTGAATTTTCAATCGAATGAGCCTTTTTTGAAGTTTCTACGACAACGCCTTCTATAAAACCTTATATGCCCCCCAGGGCATAACTTAAAACCCTTACCGTGAGGGTTGTTGGGGAGTGTCCTCCTCACAAACACATTTTGTATCTGGAAATCAACTAAGCTGAACAAAATGGCAATCTCGAAATTTTGATTGGATGTGTTTGGGGGAAGGATGGGCGGGGGGGGGGGTGCTAGTTGCCCTACAATCACTATCAACTATTCAAAAGGGCACTAGCCACCACAATTTCCAATCAAATGAGCCCTTTTCGAAGTTTCTACGACAACTCCTTCGATACGAAGTGCCTGTCGGAGAAAAAAAACACTGTGTGCCCACATCGTTCTTTACTTAGGCAGCGCTAGAACGCTCCCTATGATTTCTGTTCGTTTTGGGTTTCATATATTTATCAATGCTGATTTGTGGTAGTTTCACGCTTGGTAGATTATTTGATTTTATTTTTGCTCATGTTTTGTTTAATGGAGCTCTTTACTTATCTTTGAAAAACTTATTTTGTGGAAAAAGTTTTTTTACTTAATTTTTGTTCGTTTTATATTGACATAGTCATTTATATGACTTTGGAAGATCCTAGAGAATGACGGAAGGCCGCTGAAGTTTGTTGAACTGATGAAGGCATACTATGACGCGTCAGTGAGCCGAGTTCGAGTCTATGGCGAAGAAACTGAAGAATTCCTGGTTGAGTTTGGAGTAAAACAAGGGTGCGCCCTCTCTCCGACTCTGTTCAATTACTGCGTCGATTGGGTGCTTGAAAATGCACTGTCGTCCTATCCAAGAGTTCAGATCGGACAAAATCTTTCACTGACTGACCTCGATTTTGCGGATGATGTTGGCCTCCTGTCAGACCCCGTAGAAGCTTAAAGCATGCTTGACAACGTGGTGGTTTGGGCAGACATGATCGGCTTGAAAGTCAGCACAGAGAAAACAAAATTCATGGCTATTAACCACGACACAGAACCATTCACACTAACTGTCAATCAAGTTAGGCTGGAAAAAGTCAACCGTTTCACATACCTAGGCTCCCAGATATGTACTGACGGATCTTCCGACGATGATATCCAACAGAGAATACAGAAAGCGCAGACATTCTTTCCCTCTCTTCGGAAACCCTTATGGAATCGCCGCGAAGTCAGTGTCCGAACGAAAGTTCGAATCTACATGGCACTAGTCCGCACCGTCCTCCTTTACGGATGCGAAACACGGTCGGTAAAACTACAGCATGAGAATACACTGAAGGTGTTTGAGCATACCTGTCTGCGAAGAATTCTCAGAATACAGCTACGTGACCGTATCTCCAACGCGGATCTACGTCTAATGTGCAATATTCAGAGAGATATTGCGCTCACTATTAAATAACGCCGTTTGAAATGGTTGGGTCATGTATTACGGAAGCCGCCAGAGTACCTGCCTCGCCAAATAATTCTAGTCGAGCCTAGTAGCTCCTGGAAGAGACGCCAAGAAGGACAGAGGAAGAACTGGTGGAACCTGGCCAAGTCAGACCTTGAACCTATCGGGGGATTCAGAAAGTTCGGACACAGATGGTCAACTCCGTGGCTCGCTTTTGCAGAGCATCTGGCAGAAGATGGCTCAACCTGGTCCAAGAGGGTCTCCAAGATCATCGATGCCGGGCGAGGTGGACACGCCTGATTCCCGCCACAAGTACAAAGTAAGTATAGTCATTTATATTGTCTTTTCAGAGAAAAAGAAAACAATACTTTATATCTTTTCGTTTTTTTAAGAATTTATAGTTTGGCCTGATATTTGTTTTAGGCAGCGCTAGCGCGCTGCCTAATATATTGATTGGATGTGTTTGGAGAAAAGATGGGCGTGAGAGGGGGGTTAGTTGCCTTCAAATCACTTTCGACTATTAAAAAGGGCACTTGCCGTTTGAATTTCCAATCGAATGAGTGTTGGAACCCTTGGTCCCAGTTTGTTCAGATAAATGTCCCTCCCAGATTCCTTTCTTTTGGCTCTATAATTATTTTACTTTCCTGAGTAACAAATAATCATTTTCCTTTTATTTTGTGACACCATTTTGGGTCTTCTTAATAGAAAATTTACTTAATAGCTCACGAGGTAAGACCTGGTGCAGTTAGGGAGGTTGACCAGTAAGTTAGTAAGTCCTAGGATTGGCTGGAAAAAGTTAGTACCACCCCGTACCCCGTCGCAGACACGCGGCTGGTGGAGCGGGCTGGAAGAAAGAGTTCCTTTTTTTAAATCAGTTCTTATATAGCGTGACTTGAATACAGTAAGACTTTTTTATACTATGTACTCTTTTAACTTTTCAGCCTAGGTCGAGTCTAAAGAGATAGTTAGAAAATGTTTTGAAGTTTCTTCGACTACGCCTTCTATAAAAACCTTATATGCCCCCAGGTCATAACTTGAAACCTTTGCCCTGAGGGTTGTGGAGGAGTGTCCTCCTGAAACACACATTTTCAATTTGGAAATCAACAACGCTGAACAAAATGGCAATCTCAAAATTTTGATTGGATGTGTTTGGAGAAAATGTGGGCAACTGAGGGGGGTTAGTGGCCTTCAAATCACTTTTGATTATTAAAAAGGGCACTAGCCCTTTGAATTTCCAATCGAATGAGCCCTTTTTCAAGTTTCTACGAGAAAGATTTCAATAAAAACCTTATATGCCTTCAATGCATAATTTATAGCCCTGAAGACTGTGGGGGGAGTGTCCTGCTCAAAGCTATAATTTCCTGAACTTTGAACTGCGTGGAACAAAATGGCTATCTCAAAATCTTTATTGGACGTGTTTGGGGAAATGGTGGACGTGGAATGGGTGTTAGTTGCTTTCCAATCACTTTCGACTATTAAAAAGGGCACTATCCATTTCATTTTCCAATCGAATGAGCCCTTTTTGAAGTTTCTACGACAACACGTTATATAAAACCTTATATGCCCCATGGCCATAATTTACAACCCTTGCCCTGAGGGCTGTGTGGGGGGGGGGGTCATCCTCAAAGACCTAATTTCCAGAACTTAAAACTACGTTGAAACCCTTGCCTGCAAGTCAACTACGCTGAACAAAATGGCTATCTCAAAATTTTGATTGGATGTGTTTGGGGGAATAATGGGCGTGGGGGGCTTGTTGCCCTCCAATCACTTTCTACTATTAAAAAGGGCACTAGCCCTTTGAATTTCCAATCGAATGAGCCTTTTTTGAAGTTTCTACGACAATGCCTTGTATAAAAACCTTATATGCCCCCGAGGCATAACTTAAAACCCTTGCCCTGATGGTTGTGGGGGAGTATCCTCCTCAAAAACACATTTTCTATTTGGAAATAAACTACGCTGAACAAAATAGATATCTCGAAATTTTGATTGGATGTGTTTGGGGGTATGATGGGCGTGGGGGGGGGGGCTAGTTGCCCTCCAATTACTTTCAACTATTAAAAAGGGTACTAGCCACCACAATTTCCAATCGAATGAGCCCTTTTCGAAGCTTCTACGACAACTCCTTCGATACGAAGTGCCTGTCGGAGAAAAAAAAACACATTGTGGCCACATCGTTCTTTACTTAGGCAGCGCTAGCACGCTCCCTATGATTTCTGTTCGTTTTGGGTTTCATTTATTTATTGACGCTGAGTTTTTTTAGTTTCACGCTTGGTAGATTATTTTATTTTATTTTTGCTCATTTTTTTGTTTAATGGAGTTCTTTACTTATCTTTGAAAAATTTATTTTGTGGAAAAAGTTTTTTTCATTAATTTCTGTTAGTTTTATATTGAAATAATCTTTTCAGAGAAAAAGAAAACAATGCTTTAAATCTTTTCGTTTTTTTAAGAATTTATAGTTTGGCCTGATATTTGTTTTAGGCAGCGCTAGTGCGCTGCCTAAAATATTGATTGGATGTATTTGGAGAAAAGATGGGCTTGAGAGGGGGGTTAGTTGCCTTCAAATCACTTTTGACTATTAAAAAGGGCACTAGCCCTTTGAATTTCCAATCGAATGAGCCTGTTTTGAAGTTTCTACGACAACGCGTTTTACAAAAACCTTATATGCCCCCAGGGTATAACATAAAACCCTTGCCTTGAGGGTTGTGGGGGAGTGTCCTCTTCAAACACATATTTTCTATCTGGAAATCAACTACGCTGAACAAAATGGCTATATAAAATATTGATTGGATGTTTGGAGAAAAGATGGACGTGAGAGGGGGGTTAGTTGCCTTCAAATTACTTTCGACTATTAAAAAGGGCACTAGCCCTTTGACTTTCCAATCGAATGAGCCCTTTTTCAAGTTTCTACGAGAAAGATTTCAATAAAACCTTATATGCCTTCAGGGCATAACTTATAGCCCTGAAGACTGTGGGGGGAGTGTCCTGCTTAAAGGTATAATTTCCTGAAGTTTGAACTGCGTGGAACAAAATGGCTATCTCAAAATCTTTTTTGGATGTGTTTGGGGAAATGGTGGGCGTGGAAGGGGTGTTAGTTTCTTTCCAATCAGTTCCGACTATTAAAAAGGGCACTATCCAATTTAATTTTCAATCGAATGAGCCCTTTTTGAAGTTTCTACGACAAAGCGTCATGTAAAAACCTTATATGCCCCCTGGGCATAATTTAAAATCCTTGCTCTGAGGGCTGTGGGGGGGGGGGTGTCATCCTCACAAACCTAATTTCCAGAACTTAAAACTACGTTGACTAAAATGGCTATCTCAAACTTTTGATTGGATGTGTTTGGGGAAATAACGGGCGTCAGAGGCGGGTTAGTTGCCCTCCAATCACTTTCAACTATTTAAAAGGGCACTGGTCCTTTGAATTTCCAATAGAATGAGTCCTTTTTAAAGTTTCTACGACAACGCCTTCTATAAAAACCTTATATGCCCCCAGGGCATAACTTATAACCCTTGCCCTAAGGGCTTGCCCAACGAGGGACTGTCCTCAAAAACAGAATTTCTATCTGGAAATCAACTACACAGAACAAAATGGCTATCTCAAAATTTTGATTGGATGTGTTTCGGGAAATGGTGGGCGTGGAAGGGGTATTAGTCAACTTCCAATCACTTTCGACTATTAAAAAGGGCACAAGCCACTCCAATTTCCAATTGAATGAACGCTTTTCGAAGTTTCTACGATAACTTCTTCGATACGAAGTGTTTTGCTGTAAAGGAAAAAATTAATACTTAATACACTGTGCCAACATCGTTCTTATATGTCCCCAAGGCATAACTTAAATCTTGCCCTGAGGACTGTGGGGGAGTCTCCTCCTCTTTACTTAGTCCCCGTTTCGTGTCTCGTTCTCGAGTGTCCCCGTTCTTTACTTAGGCAGCGCGATCGCGCTGCCTATGATTTATGCAACAACTTTCTATATAAACCTTATATGCCCCAAGGGCATGACTTACAACCCTTGCAAAGAGGGCTCTGAGGGGGTTATCATCCTAAAAGACCTAATTTCCAGAACGTTCAAGTATGTTGAACAAACTGGATATCTCAAAATTTTGATTGGATGTGTTTTGGAAAATGGTGGGCGTGAGAGGGGCGTTAGTCGCTATCCAATCACTTTCAACTATTAAAATATACACTAGACCTTTCAATTTCCAATTGAATGAGCTCTTTTGAACTTTCTACGATAGCGCTTTCAATAAAAACTTTATATGCCCCAGGGCATAACTCACAACCCTTGCACTGAGGTCTCTGAGGGGGTTATCATCCTAGAAGATCTATTTTCCAGAACTTTCAACTACGTTGAACAAAATGGATATCTTAAAATTTTAATTCAATATGTTTGGGAAAATGGTGGGCGTGAGAGGGGCGTTAGTCGCTATCAATCACTTTCAACTATTAAAAAAGGCTCTAGCCCTTTCAATTAACAATTGAATGAGCCCTTTTGAAGTTTCTACGACAACGCTTTCAATAAAACCTTTATATGCCCCCACGGCATAACTTACAACCCTTGTCCTGAAGGTTGTGGGGAGAGGGGTTATCATCCTTAAAGACCTAATTTACAAAACTTTCAACTACGTTGAATAAAATTTATATCTAAAAGATTTAATTGGATGTGTTTGGGGGAAAGGTCGGCGTGAGAGGGGGGTTAGTTGCCCTCAAATCACTTTCGACTAGCCCTTTAAATTTCAAATCGAATGAGCCCTTTTTCAAGTTTTTACTACAAAGATTCCAATAAAAACCTTATATGCCCCAGGGCATAACTTATAATCCTTGCCCTGAGGGTTGTGGGGGAGTGTCCTCCTCAAAAATATGTTTTCTATCTGCAAAGCAACTACGATTAACAAAATAGATATCTCAAAGTTTTGATTGGTTGGGTTTGGGGGAAGGAGGGGCCTGGGGGGGGGAGGATCAGTTGACCTCCAATCACTTTCGACTATTAAAAAGGGCACTAGAACTCTCAATTTCCAATCGAATGAGCCCCTTTTGAAGTTTCTACGACGACCCCTTCCATATAAAGTGCTCTGCTCTAAAGGGAAAAAAATAATACATAGTACATTGTGCCAACTTTGTTCTTATATGCCCTAAGGGCTTGCCCTAAGGGGAACTGTCCTCAAAAACATATTTTCTATCTGGAAATCAACTACGCTGAACAAAATGGCCATCTCAAAATTTTGATTGGATGTGTTTTGGGGAATGATGGGCGTGGGGGGGGGGGGGCTAGTTGCCCTCCAATCACTTTAGACTATTAAAAAGGAATTAGAACTCTCAAATTCCAACCGAATGAGCCCCTGTTGAAGTTTCTACGACGACCCCTTCCATATTTAGTGCCCAACTCTAAAGGAAAAAAAATAAAAAATAGTAGCCTACATTAAGCCATCATCGTTCTTATATGTCCTTAGGGCATAACTTATAACCCTTTCCCCGAGGGTTGTGGGGGAGTGTCCTCCTCAAAAACATATTTTCTATCTGGAAATCAACTACGCTGAACAAAATGGTTATCTCAAGATTTCGATTGTATGTGTTTGGGGGAATGATGGGCATGGGGGGAGGGGAGATAGTTGCCCTCCAATCACTTTCTAGTATCAACAGGGGCATTAGACCTTTGAATTTATAATAGAAATAGCTATTTTTGAAGTCTCTATGACAACGCCTTCAATAAAAACCAAATATACCCACAGGGCATAACTAAAAACCTTTGCCCTGAGGGGTGTGGAGGCGTGTCCTTCTCAAGAACATATTTTCTATCTGGAAATCAACTACGCTGAACAAAATGGCTATCTCAAAATTTTGATTGGATGTTTTTGGGGGAATAATGGGCGTAGGGGGTGCTAGTTGCCCTCCAATTACTTTCAACTATTAAAAAGGGCACTAGCCCTTTGAATTTTCAATCGAATGAGCCTTTTAGCCTTGCCCTGAGGGTTGTGGGTGAGTGTCCTCCTCAAAAATATATTTTCTATCTGGAAATCAACTACGCTGAACAAAATGGCTATCTCATAATTTTAATTGGATGTGTTTGGGGGAACAATGGGCTTAGGGGAGGGGTGCTAGTTGCCTTCCAATTACTTTCGACTATTAAAAAGAGCACTAGCCCTTTGAATTTCCAATCGAATGAGCCTTTTTTGAAGTTTATACGACAACACCTTCTATAAAAACCTTATATGCCCCCGGGCATAAATTAAAACCCTTGCCCTGAGGGTTGTGGGTGAGTGTCCTCCTCAAAAACATATTTTCTATGTGGAAATCAACTACGCTGAACAAAATGGCTATCTCAAAATTTTGATTGGATGTTTTCTGGGGGCTGATGGGCGTGGGGGGGGGGGGGGCTAGTTTCCCTTCAATCACTTTTGAATACTAAAATGTACACTAGAACTATCAATTTCACATTAAATGAGCCCCCTTTGAAGTTTCTACGACGACCACTTCCATATGAAGTGCCCAGTTCTAAAGGAAAAAAAATTAATGAAAATTACATTGTGCCAACATCGTTCTTATATGCCCTCAGGGCATAACTTAAAACCCTTGCCCAGAGGGTTGTGGGGGAGTGTCCTCCTCCAAAATGCCTTTACTATGTGGAAATCAACTACGCTGAACAAAATGGCTATCTCGAAATTTTGATTGGATGTGTTTGGGGGAATGATGGGGGTGGGGGTGGGGGGGCTAGTTTCCCTCCAATCACTTTCGACTATTAAAAAGGGCACTAGCCACCACAATTTCCAATCGAATGAGCCTTTTCGAAGTTTCTACGACAACTCCTTCGATACGAAGTGCCTGTTGGAGAAAAAAAAACACATTGTGGCCACATCGTTCTTTTCTTAAAAATATTTACGGCGCCTTAGCAATAATTTTAATGTTATAATTCAAACTAGAAAAATATCTGAAAATTTACGAATAAAATTCAGTGAAGAAGAAATGACGTTCTGGTATTCAAAAGGTATAGAGGCATAGGGTGTGTTAGCCCTATTCCTATTTATTGTAATTTCTGTTCGTTTTAGATTTCACTCGGTTATTTCTTATAATTTCTGTTCGTTTTGGGTTTTATGTTCGAATTAATGGTTGACTTCATTTCTGCTCGTCTTTGATTTAATTGTCGTTATTTCTGCTAGTCTTCTGCTCGTCGTGTTTGATGAGCTCATGTAACAAGCCAAAGAATCCTCAACCGCAATATCATCCCAAACGAGGCCCCATCACTAGCCCGGAACAGAATCACCTGGAGTGTCGAGTTTGGTTTAACGTAGCTCTTTACTTAAAAAAAATAAATTATTTTGCGGAAAACGTTCTTTTCAGTTAATCTCAATCAACCTCCAATCCCTGTCCGCAACAGACCACTTTGGAGAAGACTAAGGGCACTGAGGTCTGGTTCCCTCTACACGGCCGAGCAAGAGCCTTAAGTCCAATAAGCTTTAAAAAATATTACGTAACACTTATGGAATTATGGTGTATTCTAGTAATAGCAAAATTTTTGAGAAAGAAAAAATCTGGGTCAGACCAGTCGATAGAGTTTGCTTGGTCTGAGGGAGTGGGCCAAGGCCGTATCCAGGGTAGAGATTAGGGGTTTTTTTACCTCCCCCCACCCTCCCCCCCTCCCCCCCAAAAAAAGTCCAGCTCTTAAAATCGTAAAAAAAAATATATATAACAAATTTTTAATACGTGTTTTGTAGTTTTTTTTTATTAAAATGTCCTCAAAAAAATATCCCCCCCCCAAACTATAATCCTGGACACGGCCTCGGATTAGGATATAGTTTTATTTCACCAATTTTTTAAAGGTCTATGTTCTTAGAAAATCTAACATAACGCCTTTTGAATTATAGTGGATTTTGGTAAGAAAATACATTTTAAACAAATGACAACCAAATAACACTGAGAAAAATTTGGTTGTATCAAGCTCCAAGGTTTGCTTAAAATAAGCTTATTTTGGTTTGTGTCAAACCTTGTAATAAATGCTACACAACATATTTTGAATTACGGCAGCCAATGACGGAGATGGGTGGCATGAGAAACAGCAAAAATAAAGATAAAAGAAGGATCAAAATGTGAATTCTGAGATTAAAATGAATAGGAATCATAGTTTGCTGAGCCCCATTCATAATGACTTCGTGCCTAGCACTATCACAAATAATAAATACATTTTAATAAACGAATTTATTAGAAAAAATTAAAGCACTACCTAAAGGGTATTCGCACAAAAACCCTGCCGGGCTTAAAAGATAGGAAAATTTCTCATCATTGTAAGTAGTCTCGACTATATAGTCAATTGTCCTTGAACTTATACCCTTATACCAAGGCCTTTCCAAATAGCTTTCCTACCTGCCCTACTGTTGCATTAGGAAATGCTTTGACGCCATCTATAGTGTAGTTGCTTATACTCAATTCTTTCAGCATATCGAATTTTTGTTTTTCAAACATATTTATTGTGATAGGGTTTGTAGCACTAACAATCACTGCACGATATCCTTGTTTTTTTACAAGTTCCATGGCTCTGTCTACCAGCTCCTGAAAAAAAGGTAAAAGCGCAGATCAGGGGCAAATTTTAGTAAGTCCTGGAAAATTGTGATAAATACTTCAAAACCGTCACAGATACTTACTTATCTTACCCATAAAAGTGCATTGCTTTAGTTTATCCCCCCCCCTCCAGCCACCTAATCGATCAATATAGAACCCATTAAATATATTACCGGCATATGTCACAATAGTGAACGGTTATAATGCAATATTTATTTGCATCTTATCACTGGATGTTACAACTATCGGTCACGCGCTACAGCCGTTCGTTATTGAACAAATTTAGCGGGAATATATACAGTAGGTTGAATATTTATCCATCAAGAGAAAAGGGGGAGTAAAGTGAAGGGATGTGTAAATTGTGAAGGGGAAGTAAATTGAAGGGGTTTAGGAATGTGTTAATGATCGTTTTTGGAGCACCTTTCTGAATTTTTCCTTCAAATGTGTCCCTGATCTGCACCTTCACATAAAATTTTCAGACCGGGAATTATTGCAGGCGAGACAAGATGAGATACAGTTTTATCCTCAATTTTTTCACTTTAGTACCCCCCCCCCTCGGTGCCCCTGGAGAGGAGGTTTTATTCTATAATTTCCTTCTATGGCATATCAACGCTATCGCGTTGCCTATAGTAAAGGCCATACGGCTCAGTGTTATATTATTATTCAATTAGTATTTTTTTCCCCCAGAGGCACTTCATATGGAAGGGATCGTCGTATAAACTTCAAAGGGGACTAATTCGATTGGAACTCGAGGCACTACATTCAATTTTTTTATTATTCCCCCCCCCCCCCAGAGGTGCTTTATATGCAAGAGGTGGTGTTATAAACTTCGGAGGGGCTAAATTAAATTGGAAATAATAATTTCTAGTGCCTTTTTAAGACTCAAATGTAATTGGAGGGTACCAACCCCCCCCCCCCCTTCACGCCCTCTTATCCCCAAATGCCAAATGCAGCCAATCAAAATTTTGAGATGGTTATTATGTCAAAAATAGTCAAAATGTGAAGTAATTAAAATAATTTGGCCTCAGGTTGACAAAACCTCCCACCGCCCCCAGGGCAAGGGCTGTAAGTTATGCAAGCTGTCCATTACTCATATATAAAGTTTTTATCAAAGAAGTAATCGTATAGGCTTTGGAAAAGGCTCATTCAATTTAAATCAAAAGTTTTAGCTCCATTTTTAAAAGCCAAGAATAATTGGACAGTAAGCAACCCCCCCACGCCATTTTTTTCTAAATGCTTCCTATCAAAATTTGGATTTAGCCATTTTGTTCAAGATCGTCCAAATGTCAAACAGCTACGGTTCTGGGTTTGAATCCCCCCAGCCGGGGGAAAGGGCTGTAAGTTATATTAGCAGGCCATCGTTAACATTTAAAGTTTCTATGGAAAGTGTGGTCGCATACACTTTGGAGGAAGTTCATTCAACCAGAAATTGAAATTTATTATGCCCCTTTTCGGAATCGAAAGTGATCAAAAAGTAACAAGACCCCCCCCCCTTATGCCTTTTCCTCCCAAATGCATTTTATCCAAATTTTGAAGTAGCCATTTTGTTCAAAATAGTCCAAACAAATTACTATAACTTAGGGGTTAAGAAATCCTCCATAGCCCCCGTGGCAAGGATAGTAACTTATGTAAGTTGCCTATTAGTAGAATATAAGGTAATTTTTGGAAGGGTTGGTCGTATTAACTTTGGAGGGGGGCTCCCTCCAAAGTTGGAGCCCCCTCCAATGATCCCCTTCAGGGGACTCATTTGATCAGAAATTGATACATCTAGCTCTTTTTTAAGAGTCTAAAGTGATCAATAGGCAACTAGCCCACGCCCCACTTTTTCAAAGGGCATCCAGTCAAAAATTTAAGATTTCCATTTTGTCAAATGAAACTCAGAAAGGAAAGATAATAACAAAATGAAAAATAAAACCAAAAAAGGTGCAAAAGGTGCAAAAAGGTGCCCTGTTTGGGAACAAGGACAAGACTCTTAAGACATTTTTTGGCACATTTGAACTCTTTTGATTCGAATCTCCAGTTCACAATGGAACTCGAAGATTCAGGTAAGCTGCCTTTCTTGGATGTTTTGATTATAAAAACTACTCCTAGCCTTGAATTTTCTATATATAGAAAGCCGACCCATAATGATCGATATCTACATTTCTCTTCACATCGCCCTCCTTCTGTGAAAAGAGGGGTAATAATCTCTTTAGTCGACAGAGTTTTAAAAATCTGTTCTCGTAATCATATAAATTCTGAATTAAACTATATCAAAGATATTCTATTCTGCAATGTTTACCCAATAAAACTTATTGAAAATATCATAGATAGACGACCAAAAAAGATAAAACAAAAAAATAGGGAGCCCGTCCCCCTTGATTCAGTTGCCCTGGCAATTGAGAAAAAAACTTTCATCACTATACCATACATCCCGAAACTTGGCGATAAACTTGGAAAAATAAAAAAAAACATAATCTCTCTGTTTCTTTCAAAACTGAACAAAAATTTGAACATTTTTTAAACTCAGGAAAGGATAAAACTGACCCTGTACTGGGTAGTGGTGTCTATAGAATCTCGTGTTCATGTGGGAAATTTTACATTGGTAAGACCCCTCAAAGCTAGGTGAACGTTTGCACGAACACAAAATTTTAATAGATAAGTCCCTGAGATTGAAAAATAACAATTACAACTTTTATTCGGCATTGGCCCTGCATATTTACGAAAATCAGACCCATCTGGTTCTTTTTGACGAGGTAACCTTAATATCTACTGTAAATGGCCTACCATAAACTTTTAAAGAGGTAATTGAAATAAAAAAATACATAAAGTGAAATTTAGTAATAAATAGAGATACTGGAGATATTTCGTCAAGCTCAATTTATGACAGTTTAATTCTGAAGGACTCAATCAATATTTTCACTTGGTACAGCTTGAGAGAACCTATTTGCACATCAAATGTTGAACGAATTCGTAGACCAGCTAAAGCTAAAGCAAAGCAAAGGATTATTGCTCAATCATCTTGGTAGATTTCTTTTTTCATTGATTCCAACCTGGTTCTTATTTAGTTTTTGTTCTGTCGTTGTCAAGTAAACTTCGAAGGGTTCGATTTTCGTTGGTTTCTTTTTCTTTTCTTTCTTTTTTATTTAGCACTGAGAACGACCCGGTGGAGGTCCTTGTCGAAATATTTGCGTATCTATTCTTCTTCATGTTTCACCACTGGCTGACCAAATCCTCGTTTTTCACCTTTTTTTATTTAATTGTTCATTCTGTTATTTTTTTTCCTCTCTGAGTTTCATTTGTCATGTATAGCCAGTATGGTCTAAGAATGTATTTCCATTTTGTACAAAAAAGCTCAAAAACCAAATACTTAGGCTTCCGGAGTTGAACCCACCCCCCGCCCCTAGTCCTGTGAAAATTAGTATGAGGTACAGAACGTGCTTGTTTTTACTTTGACACTTTGTTTACTTTGATACTTGAATTTATTGATTTACGTGGCAACTCCAATTTACGGTGCTAGGGCTGTAACTTAAGCAAGTTGCTTATTGTTACTTTTGTACACTGGTTACTTTGATGCTTTCTTTACTTTGTTATTTTTTTACTTTGGTATTGTTACTTTGATACAAGTTATGATAATTTGATGAACATTTGATGTTGAAATTAAAGTTTGATTTTGAAATAAGCTTACTTTAAAAAGGTTACTTTACAAAACGACCAGAAATTAAATAAACAATCAATACAAACAAACATACAATAGATACTAATATAAATGAATAAATAAATCTTAAAAAGAGTTAAACTTAAACTGAATATGCAAATCAAGTTTGAAACGAACAAAAATCAATACAAACAGGAGTTTGGGTATGACCTCCTTCTCTCACTGTACAAATCTAAAACCAACTGCGCCATTGGCGCTTTGCTGAAAACGAATTATATTACAAATATTTTCTTTTGTACTTAATATTGAAAATAAATATTAAAATTAAAGTAAAATTTTGAACTGATGAGGTTTCAGCAATTAATATCATTATATATCGAATACTCAGTTTAGTTTATTAGTTCTTTCCAAGATTGTTCAAGACAAATGTAGTTTCACTACCAACAAGAGTTTGGATACCGCCCCTATCTTTAACTGTAAACACCTAAAGCCTGCTGCGTCATTGGTGCTTCACTGAAAACGAATTATATTACAAATATTTTCTTTTCCAGTGCTTACTGCATTGAAAAATGAAAATAAAAATCACAGTGAAAGAGGCTTTAAACAATTATTATCATTATATATCAAATATTCAATTTGAATTTGTTTATACTTTCCAAGGCTGTTCAAGACTCGTATAATTTTCAGTGAAGCTCCAATGACGCAGTAGGTTTTAGACATTTAAAGTGAGAGAAGGAGGCGATACCCAAACTCTTGTTTGTAGTGATTTTTGTTCCTTTCAAGCTTGATTTGCATATTCAAATTAAGTCTCACTCTTTTTAAGATTTATTTATTCATTTATATTAGTATCTATTGTATGTTTGATTGTGTTGATTGTTTATTTAATTTCTGGTCGTTTTGGCTTTCATTTATACTTCAGTAGCAAAATAACTTTTTTCGTTTTAAGGTTGATTTGCATATTCAATTTAAGCCTTACTCGCTTTAAGATTTATTTATTAATTTATATTATTACTTTTTGTATGTTTTTCGCTATCATTGTTTATTTATTTTCTGTTCGTTTTGGGTTTCATTTATTCTTTAATAGTAATTTTTGGTTATTTTGGGTTTGAATTTTAGCAGATATTTGTATCTGCTGATCTTAAGTTTAAAATGGCCTTTATTTTTCATTGAAAAACTTCTTTTATGGAAAATTTTTTCTAATTAATTAAATGTAAATTAATTAAATGTTATTGGTTTGTAAGATGTTAACCCGTAGCAGTTTACGTCGACCAACCTTCAGGGCGGTCTTGTATGTACACAAGTGTACGATATTTCACCAACTTTCTCACATTCTTTTACTATTTTTTTTAATTTACTTCTTGCCAAATGATTGATGCAGTATAACCAAAATCTGCCAAAAAACTTCAATTAGGCTACAATACAAGGAAATTATTAAAGGTAGCCAGGTAGGTCATAAATAGTTAAGTCAATGCGCGAAAAACGGTTTAAATATGTAGACATTTCTAAAAGCATTTTATAAATGCTTAATTAATATTAATTAAAACGCTTAATTACGATGCTAAATGCATAATTTAAAAATTTATAAAAGCATAAAAGGAACTTGATGGGTCAACAAAAATGCATTAAAAGCTTGTAAGAAATAACTAAAATTCAAAAATATGCTCAATTGTCAAACGATAAAAATAAAAAAATAAATCATTAAACAAGCATAGTTTTATTCTATGTAAGTCAAATTATTTTACATAATTTTGGCTATTTATTATGAACCAGTGATTTGCCCTTTAAAAAAAAAAAATATTCAGAAATAGCAAGTTTTTGAGACCTTTTGAAAAATATGACACTAATTTACATTTACTGGATATAAAATATTCTAAATGAAATATAGAATAAAAAAGTTTTAAAAAAGATAAAAAGAAGTGTCAAATCCTTAACTAGACTTACACACTTGTAATGTGTCCAAAAGCACTTACTGAAGAAGATGACAGCATATCTACTAAGCAGCTAACCGCAGAAGCGTAAAATGAAAGGAAACTCACTTTTATCATTATTATATTGTTATTCTTCGAGGATGAAAGAGGGAGGTCTTAAGAGTCAAAGAGACCCATCTTCCTCCTTAGAACACACAAAAGTTATCAGTAAAACCTTTCAATTTCTGGGAAACCTTTTGTTTCTTAGATTTTTTTTTTTTTACAAAAACACTCTTCTTTTCGAATCCAAGATGTGATAAAAATGAAATCATAAAATACGATTTGGGTTAATTTTCAAGATTACTGTATAATTAAACAGTGGAACTGACGCATATATTTAGATTTGTTCACGTAGGACATATTTTTGAATAACTAGCAACAATCCAATTGATGGACATCTAATAAATTCCTTGCACTTTTCCGTTTTTTTCGAAATTATTTCCGGTGGAAACACAATTCACGGAAACACCCTATCTATTTTTGTTTATATTGGAGAGTGGTAGACCCTATCATACCTTTGGTAAGATTTTTCAAATCTTTGGTGTAGGCTACGTGACGATCTTTCT
The DNA here is from genome assembly GCF_049724085.1 of Artemia sp. Qi Xiang Cuo. Classification (NCBI taxonomy): domain Eukaryota; kingdom Metazoa; phylum Arthropoda; class Branchiopoda; order Anostraca; family Artemiidae; genus Artemia; species Artemia sp. Qi Xiang Cuo. The sequence goes on from NC_142811.1 coordinate 4,162,250, forward strand.
TCTCACCTCAAAATATTAGACGAGATTCTATTTAAATGTTAGAAATTGAAATATTTGGACTTTGAATGCACTTTCACGAACCATCAATTCTGGGTAATGTCCCCCCCCCCTCCCCACAGAAAAAGCTTTCATTCGTATACATCTATGCAGAATCAATTTTATTTTTGAGAACTCGATCTAAATAATAGTTCTTTAAACACATCTCCATATATTTCGATAGCTCGCTCGTATTTGAAGGGTACCTATAAGCCACTACCATTTCACCCCCACCCACATACCAGAGTGTCAAGCTTTTTACATATTTTCCAATATATTTTTGTTTTCACATATAATTTATGTATTTTAGATGTTTTCGAGCATATACTCTCATCCCCCCAAACACATTGTTTATTATTGTCCCCCTTGTGTATCTTCCCACTTTAAAATGAGTTCAACCACAGATGCCTACATGATAAAATTCGCTGCTACAGCGGATAATAGTACTGTGTTTTCTGCTCTGTGTTCTGTGTTCACTGTTTCTTTTTCTGCTAGATTCATGAAAAGTTCTGAAAAAATAAAGAATCACCTAAATACGAGGGTATGTTTTTCGCAAAATTTAGGTTTCAATGAAGTATAATTAAGAATGAGCGGATACCTCACATTTTTGGCTAGCACAAGGCAAATTTGCGAGATAGACATTTGGGAACGCTTAATATAGGATAATCTGGTGCAGTATAATATGAAAGTCAGGGTGTGCGTGTAACTGAACCCCCGTGTAACTGAACCCCAAACAACTGAACCCCCCTTTAACAGCACCACCGTGTACCGGAACCCTCGTGCAACTGAACCCCCGATCAACTGAACCCTCGTGCTACTGAACCCTCATGCAACTGAACCCCCTTTATCTGAATCCTCGTGCAACTCAACCCCTGTGCAACTCAACCCCATTTAACTAAACCCCCGTGTAACTGACCCCCCATGTAACTGAACCCCCGTGGAAATGGACCCCCGGATAACCGAGCCCCCATGCAACTGAACCCCCGTGCAACTGAACCCTCGAGCTACTGGACCCTCATGCAACTCAACCACCGTACTTACGATGGGTGAAACACAATAGGGCTATGAACAATAGTTATTTAACCTTTAAACTGTTTTAAATAAAATGGCCGTCCCAAAATTAAGATCGGATGTATTTGGGGGAAAAATAGGGTGGGGTGGAAGCCCTCCGATCACTTTTAACTCTGAAAAAGTGCACCGGTAATTTTGATTTCCAATCGAATTAGCCCCCCCCCCAAAAGTTCATACAAAATTTTTTCTACAAAAACCTTATGTGTTAGCAATGAGCAACTAGCTTAACTTACAGCCCTTGCCCCAGATGCTGCGTGTGGGGTTGTTAACCCCAAAGGCATGGTTATTTGATCTTCAGACTATTTTGAACAAAATTTTAATTTTTATTTTGATCGGATGTATTTGGGGGGGGGGTGTCGGTTAAGAGGGAAAGGCTGGTTGTCCTGTGATTACCTTTTATTATCCGAAATTAAACTTGAAATTTCAATTTCCAATCGAAAGAGCCTCCTTCAAAGTTTTTACGATCATCCCCTCTATAAAAACCTTAATTTTTAACAATTGGTAACTTGAAATAACATACAGATTGTTGATACAGGTGCATTTGAAATTTTTTTTTTGAACAGCTTAGCGTATCAAGATGAAACTTCTGGGGCATCTACCTGCTACTACTGCTATTAATACTGCTACTACTACAACTAATTCAACACTATTATTACTTCTACAGCTCCTATTACGACCTCTGCTACTATTAAACTAGCACTATTAAGGCTACGCATATCAAGTTAAAAATTTGACAGAATGAAGTATTTGAGGTGGAACTTGAACTAAATCAAAAGACACTATGTGCATGCAGATTTTCAAAAATGGCATATCTCAAAAAGGGATTTTTGTATTAAGTTGGAACTTTCAGAGAGTGCTTAAAGGGAAAGTCAATTCACCAAAAGGAAATATGTGCACGCTCAGGCCTGGATTTACCATTAGGTCCCTAGGCCCAGACCTAGAAGCGCATAATGCTAGTGGGAGCAATAAATTATCACTGAGTAATTTTTTCCTGACAAAACTGGACTGATGTGATTCATTGTTGCCAGGTGCACTCTGCCGCCACGCTGCCTATTCACAGAAAAGTAACTTTAAAACAACACAGGAATTTTATGGTCACTTATAAACTGTCAGATGTCTCCCAAGAATGGTAGCTGAGAGTTCGGTATTACCCCTCTCTTTCATAACTTTTCGCTCATCAGTTGTGTTCTGTTAACACACAGTTACATGGTTACATGGTTACACACGGTTACAGTTACATGGGGGTTCAGTTACACGGGGGTTTGGTTAAATGGGGTTGAGTTGCACGAGGGTTGAGTTGCACGAGGGTTCAGTTAAAGGGGGTTCAGTTGTATGAGGGTTCAATAGCACGAGAGTTCAGTTGCACGGGGGTTCAGTTGCACGGGGGTTCAGCTGCAGGGGGGTTCGGTTATACGGAGGTTCAGTTACACGGGGGTTCAGTTACATGAGGGTTCAGTTACATGGGGGTTCAGTTACACGGGGGCTTAGTTAAATGGGGTTGAGTTGCACGGGGGTTGAGCTGCACGAGTGTTTAGTTAAATGGGGTTGAGTTGCATGACGGTTCAGTAGCCCGAGGGTTCAGCTGCACGGGGGTTCAGTTGCATGGGGGTTCGGTTATACGGGGGTTCAGTTACATGGGGGTTCAGTTACAATGGAACTGAAATTCAGACGTGACGTATGAAACAAAAAAGAGAAAAATAATAAATGAAAAATAAAATTAAAAAAACCGAAAAAACGACGGTAGTTGTCAGCCAGTGGAACAATTTGACGTGAAAATAAGCAGATATTTATAAGCAAAAAATAAGCAGAAAACAAGACCTCCGCCAAATTGTCTTCAGTGCTCAGAAAAACAAAACAAGAAAAAACAATGAAAAAACAACTAAAATTTAACCTTTGAAGTACACCTCACAAGAGAAAAAACACAGTTTGCATTTAAATTCAGACTTCCCTTTACTTTTGTCAAAGACCAAAGAATACTATAGACTAAGCAAATTGGCGTGATCACGTCACAGCAAACTGGCGTTTCCTGCTATTGTGTGCCACAAATCAGTAGTAAGCGCCCAATTACCACTGAATACACATGCACTTTCACAAGCCTGAGGCATGGATATGTGTGTAGTTTAACCGGTACATTGGGTTACCACCGGTCAGTCACCTATTACTACGAACGATACTTGCCTTAGCAGACGGCTTTTCTGAGATAACACCCATTTTTTGGAGGTCAAACAGAGAGAGAGAGAGTGGCAGTTACACTTACTTGATTGGTAGTTGGATTCAGATATAGGGAGTAATTTTCATTGTAGTTCTTATTGTTAAGATATTTTATTTCAGTGTGATAGTGGTTTACTTGATAGTATAGTTTTGGAGAAAAAAAAATGAGTGGTGTATTGACATTATAGAATATAATCGATGGAACTAAAAGCAGCGGCAGCAATGATTTGCGAGTAGCTCCGATCCCAGTGGAAATTTCCGCTGGCTTTATCCTTTGTCTTGAATGGGACATTATGTATGCGAGATATGTGATATCATTAAGCAAGTTTAAGCAGGAGGAGCAACTATGTTTTGCTGGAAAAGTGAATATTCTCCATATAAATAAACTTCGGTCAGCATTAGATGCCCTATCGAAATATATTGATGAGAACAAAATGCATCATTGAATATTATTATTGTAATTATGTTCAATAAAAATGTTTCTAAATCAATGGTATTTTTTTTTCTCTATAGTAGACTAGCGTATATTTTCTAGAGTACAAAAGGAAATTCTGATTAGTCTGAAGTTGGTTGTGAGAGAGTTAGGACTCTAAAAAATGGATAGATTCGAGAAAGAGCGAATCATGAGGAATCTAGTTTTTATAGAAAAACGTTTGATTCTAGATGTTGATTTTCTAGAGTTGTCTATTCAAAGGAAGATATTTTCTCGGGGACTGCTTGTTGATATAATGAAAACTGATTCTCCATCATTATACTGTTGCATGAATCTTCTGCATCGTGGTCCAAATGCATTTACACAATTTATTGATATATTGATCACGACACGGCAAGATGATATTTTGGATATGCTTTTAAACATTAGTTTTGAAATTTAGAACTTTTTCCATGAGACAGATGATGCTCAAGAATGATTTAATCCTCTCACTCTCTCTCAGACAATTTTTGTTGTTGCTAGCTCAGTTTCATTGTGGCAGTGAGAGTATCAACATATGAAAAAATTTTCCATACATGTCAGTTATGTATGTATACACAGGGTAGCTGGTAATCATCATTTGAGAATTGCACAATGATTGAGGAATTTTATGGAAAGTGTAGATTGTGCAACCCGTGTAAATTGCATAGAGGATATGCTGTATAAATTAAAGGTTGTAATTCCTGTCTTGAGGAGGTGTTTGACTCTCATCTTAGAGGTCACTAATGTACTAATTGTCATTATGATAAATGTAATCAGTGGGAGATTACATATCCAAGTTTGATTGGAAAGAATCCTGACCGTGATTTTAGTTTATTGCTGCGAGATTGGTATCGTCATGGTTTTAGATTGTTCTGGGATGAGGAACCGGGTCAATGATTCAACTGCTGGAACAAAAAAAGAATATGGTTTCTACGTCATCGCTGTGAAGACACTGGGGGTTATGATTATAAGCCCACTGATTTTTATTTGGCAGTGACAGAATGTGATTCGACACTTGAGGACACTGTTTGTGAAATTGCTTCAAATAAGCCAATTGAAACATGTGAATTATATAGAATGAATTATAATAGTATCATTGACTATAAAAAGAGATATGACAAGATTTAATTCACACTATACTGTAGAAAATGTGACCCTGACATTGAACTACATCAGGATGAGTACACTGTAAATTCAGATAATCTACCTGCACTAGTTGTTGTCGACAAATACCTAGTAGTGGATGAAATCTAAAGAGTAGAAAAGTCGTTTTATCATGTATATATTTTTTTTTTATTAATAAACAATTTAACATACATCTTTATAACATTTTATTATTAGGGCACTAAAATCAATATTAAATACACTTGTAAGTATATTCTCCACTAGAAAGTCGTTCAATCGAGGTAAGTCAACGTAGATGTCGAGAAACTGCTTGTATTTGTAACCAAGACATCTGAACATGAAGAAGAGTAGTGCATGAAAGCCACATGTCTTAGTCGTTAAATCCTGTACTCTTCGTTGATTTTGAATAATGGTTTTCCCCCTGCTTTCAATAAAGTTGCTGATGTATGGTGCGTAGAATTTATATGATAGGCCAAGAGGATAAAAAGATTAAATATTCTTCGCTGTTTGAAAGATACATAGCCAGTGACCGGTCTTCAAAGTCGATGGACTGCTATTAATAATGATAAGGGTATTGTTAGCCCTTGGAATTTTTTCAATGAAGTCCGAAGGTATGCAGTAGGACTTGTACTGGGACATGTGTGGATCCATACTAAATACGTTGATTATTTGGTTTGTGTTCATGGTGCTAGGTTTAGTAGAGCACTGCCGTCGGGGGTGATATCCCAATAGGTTGTAAATTGACTCAGTGATATTAGCGTGATACTCTCGGTCAGAGCATTGGCAAATGTACACTCTAAACGTACATACCCTGTTCGTACTATGGTCATATCCTGTGTGCCAGACAAATCCAAAACAATAACCCCATGATTTTTTGAAAACATTGAATCGGTTATTCCATTTTCAAATAATTGAGAGTCATGATCTAGAGATTGCAAAGTCAACTCGTACAGAGTTCTATAAGATTTTTTGTCAAATGATAGAGCGTACAGTGGAATACCATTCACTTTGCACACGAGGCTAGATAGACCGAAAAAATTAAAATTATGGAGGGATTCAGTCCAGAATCCAACGGCACTGCCACTCTTCACAAAAGTCAAAACCAATTTTGATGGAATTTCTCCATTGATAAATGATGAACCGCTATAGCTACGAGAGCCGGTGGCAATGTCACGTTGATTGGTGATCGTATGGGGAAAAAGAAGTTTAATGTTGTTGCCATGGGCTCTTAGCTTTTCAACTGTCAATGCGAACGATCTCTGTACTGGTTGTATCTAAACGTGAAGAATGGACGGTGTGATAATGACATTTGCATCGGGTAGTGTAGGAAGTGTTAATCTCAAAATAATGTGCGAGGGTACCTATAGTAGCGCTAAGTCAATCCTAGCACTAAGTGGGAGCCATTGGAGTATATTGAATATCTCAGGAGTTAATTTTACAACTAGATGATGCCCTTGGGTCACTGCAGTAGTCAACTCACCTTCAGTATCAACACCTGACCGATATTCATAGCCTAATGATTGTCCTCTCAACTCCCTGTACGCATTTGGTTTCATCATCATAAGTTATATGTAGCTTGCATAGTTGGATAAATTATTGCTAGTGTTCACCAAAGTACTATTAATAAAAAAATAAATTTCTTTGAATAGGCTGTGTAGAATACAGTTTTCATAGGAGAGACCATCACCGGCATTTGGAGTTGTATTATCTGACTTTTTCTTCACCAAAACATTTAAATCAATAAATGTTGACGACAAATCAACGATATAGTCTTCATTGGAAAATATTGGAAAGTGTACATTTTCCGAGAGGGGTTGTTGAGGATGAAATTGTTCATAGTAGCCATGCTTGACACTGACATCAACATTTTCAGCATTGAATAGATTCAATGAGGAACTAATTGATGGATATGATTCCTTGTGAGGAAGATAAGTCATCTTAAGAGAATAAATCCCTCTTTGATCTAACAATCTTTTTCTTTTTCTTCTTCTTCTTCTTCTGCTTTTTGGTATTCCTTGTCTTATTTCTCAAAGTCCTTATAGATGTCCTTTGCTTCTTGCCTGGGTGGAAACTGTTAAATGTATGACGCGAATGCATTCCTTTCAACACCTTCCCATTTTGCCGAAATTTTAATTGCTCACCAACGGCTCTTGCTGAAGATCTAATATTTTCCTTGACACTCTCCTTGAAATTCTTGCCCGACCCTCAGTCCTGTAGAGTGGAGGCAGCAAAATTTGATACAGCAGGTACAAGATATTTTCTGGCAAGGGGTAGTCCAGAACGAAATAGCCTAGCAAACCAGCAACCAAGACCATAGCCAGACATTGTAGTACGCCCCTTGTAGTTGTCCAATCCATTGCCTATTTGACGTGGACTCAAAGCACCAACATAACAATTGATATCGGGACAGACAAATGGAATTCTCCTATTGTTCATTTTAGGTGATTTTAGTGTCGTTGACAATGGCTCGAAAATGACAAGCAATCACTTCTCAGGCTTCTGTTATTGTCAAATGATCGCCTATTTCGCTTATTAGTTTTAACTGGCAGTTCAAAATACGGAGTTTTTACACGAACATAATGAAGATGCTTATATTATATTGATGAACAAGTTCATGAGTTTTTTTCGCTCAATAATAAGTAAGAGCGGTGAATTTGAATTGCCGACTCTCGATGTTTCCACAAAGGATGCATAGAGAAATATGCAAGAGTCCGAAGCAAAACCAGGTGGATAATCAGCAAAAATAACTTGATTCATCCCGTAAACGGTGTCAGCATTTTCCCCATTGATCATATTCTGTTTAAAGCCAAGAACATCTCTCAGATTATCATTGAGAATAATTATTTCAGTGTCAAGAGGTGAGGTAATGTAAATCCTATCATGTCCCAACGAATAATTAAAATGGAATTTACCATTCCTACGATATGAGATTTTTCTATTGATTGCACGACACAAATCACTCATATTATCATATTCAATATATTTCAATTTGGCATGTGGATATTCACTAGATTTAAGTGCTTCAACCCATTCATAGTCGACATAGTTCAACCCTTTCATTGTCCAATCGAGTGGTATAACTTTTATATCATACACACGATCCTTTCTCAGGATGTCATAGGTATTTTTGAGAATACAGTCGACATATGCACCGTCAAATTTGATGGCAGGGGATAGTTTTGTCCAAAAATCACTTGTCATATTCAAGTCATTGTAGAGAGGATCGGAAACGCTGGACATGAAAGTTACATAGAAATCATGGGGCATTGTCAATATCTTCAACACCGATCTAAGAATCAAATCAGAGTTGTATCCTAGCCACCGAACAAGTAACTGTTTCTTACCCCTGCGAGTACGTGTCTTTAATATCTTTTCAATTTGATAGATTTCACTAGCATTTTTAACTTTTTGTAGTTCATAGTCATAAAAGCCGCCGAGAATCTCTTCATCTTTGGTATCACTCAGGCGATAAGTTATGGGTTTAGTGTCAACTATTTTTGCCACTTTAAAAAGTTCTGTGGGCCATAAGTAATTCCCCTTTTCATAAACATTAGTTGTTATATTAATTAGAACATGATCAACAGCATTGAATTTATTTTTCATCTTCTTTACAGCTGACGATTCATTGGAATACTGTTTAAGAAAGGTGTCATGAATTGTATAATGATCAGAATGATGAACTTCCGTTGGCGTAGAGTTGGACAACGATTGATGAGGTCGTTGATTATAAATTATCATGATTTTATGAAGATCATGAATAAAAGCCGATGTATTTTTCAATGTACAATATCTTGAAATTAAAAGTCGAATAGTTCTTATCAATCGTTCGGCCAATGCATCCTTTATAGGGCAGTGACTATGATAGAGTAGTATAATATATTTCTCCAGTACTTTTTCAACATGGGGATTAACAAATTCACTACCGCGATCTGTTTGAATTTTTTATATGAATCCAGTTCGAGAATACTTTCAATGGACAGAGCAACTTCAACACCTCTCTTTGATCCCAATGGAATTGCATATGCATAGCGACTATAAACACTGATTGCATGTAGAATGTACATGTATGGGGTATTGTGACACCTTTGAAGCTCATCTAGAGTCAGGAGTTCTGCTTGCATTGTATGCAATGCGTAAAAGGCTTTAGTTTTTCGATATTGATTGGGACGAAGTCTATGATTTCTATGCAGAGTGTAACTTGATTCATTTTGTAGATAGTCTTGTACACTTTTAGTGTGAACACCAGTGAATTTGGAAAGAGTGGTGGGGGAACTTAAACTCCCCGCCTCACAAATATTTTCATAAACATCTTTCAGAAATTCAACCATTTTGAACGTAAACACGTTGTTTAACGTCCACTATCCATTTGTATTCTGGCCGTTGGTTTTGGTTATGGTGGTGATATTGACTTGATACGTCTTTGTTTTTATCTAGCTATCATAGGAGGCTGGTACTTTACAGCATTGATTTAAAATCTTCTTCTTCAAGTTTATATTTTGATGGTGTCAATGTTGTTGATGATGATGATGATGCATGTTCATTTAATTTTTTTAGAAATTGTCTATTGCCAATAAGACTTTGGGGAAGTTTAGTGTATTTAGAAGGTTTTATAGATGATCGTCAAATGATAGTAGTGCTTTATAATTTGTAACTATATCATAGATGAAATCGGGTGGATTATAGATCTTGCCCTAAATTTCAATCCCTTTTCCAATGCTCTCGACTAGAATGTGACCTTGGCCACTTTTCATGAGAAAGGTTAGGAGTCGTTTACTTTGTTCACGATATTAGTGGGGCATTAGATTTCCAATTTTCAATACAATTGAATCCAATTCCTCCTTCTTTAATTGTGTTCCAGCAGCAGAATCCTGAGGAGATGATTCTTTTTTGGGATCAGCAGCAGCAGCAGTGGGCTTCGACCGATAGGACTTGTGTTTGTCCACTCGGCGAAGTGCATATTGAAGTAAAAGCAGTTTTTTATCATCCTCAATATTTTCATTCTCAAGGAATCTACTCAGATTGTTCTCAACTTGTTCGAGTGGCGAGAGAGCGAGTTCTATTGGCGTCGATTTATAGGGTTTTTACATTCTCTGTCCCTAGAGAAAACTATTTATAAGTCCTGCAATTATTGGCAGTAAAAGTTTGAAAAAGCTACCGCCCGCCTGAAGAAATCGTTTCCTTTTGAAATTCTTTCCTTTCTTTTTAGAGGCCAATGTACGTACAATGGAACGATGTTGCTTTGCCGGTTGCTTAACTATTTCTGGCAGTTGAACATTACCCTCGGTCAAATTTAAACAAAGTTCGGATATTAGATTAATGAAATCATTGTCAATACCGTGTTTGAGTATTGCTTTCCAAAGCGGAGGTTTTAAAGTGCTTAGAACTGAAAACAAATGTCTATTTTCATGTAGTTTCTTCAGTGTTATGTAGCAACTAATAGGTCTTTTTAGTGTTCATGGGGAGATATACTGTAATTTCATTGTCAAAAATATCTGTGACTACACGCAGATCCTCGGGTGTATTTTGATTAAGATCAAATAGGATGTAGCCGTAGGGTTTATTAGTTGCCTGATTGTATGCTGAGAGCAGAATTTTAGGGGCTCCCGGATAGATTTGTTTATTGAGAGTTATTAGCGAGCTAGAATCACGAACAACTCTGTAGATGATATAGTAGGTACAGTTAAATTCAAGTGTTCGCATACATTTGCTCTGATGAAACAGATTGTGAAGAACCAGAGTAACGGAAAACTGTTCATGATGAGAGCGAATAGTGAACAGCTTTATAAGTTAATGTGACCATTGTTCAATGGATTCAGCCCAATCGCTAATGATCAGCGACGAGTATGTTTCAATAATGCTGAAAATGTTAGCGACCTCAATGGATTGTACTTTCACAAACACCGTCTTGGCAGAACTTACATTTATTTTATCATATGACTCCTGCCAAATACTGTAACAATAGTAGATTTTTTTCGGCTTTTCCACAAAAATTTTATCGCAATTTTTAATTATTTTAGTTAAGAGTGTTGTTTTGCCCGACATTGACGGTCCACACAGAAACGACCTGAATGGTTTTTTAAATTGATACAGGTTCCCATCAACCGTTTACCTACACAACTGTAGACTGGCTGTCTAATGACTAAATAATTTCCTTATTACTACTACTCCGCTCAAGAATAATAACAAGAAGAAGACGAATAAAATTTTCTTTTATTATATACATAAAAAAGGTGACATTACTTTTTTAAAAAAAAATACTACATTGAAAAAGGCACATTAAACATGAATAAAAAAAAATACACTTTTTTTTTTAATTTATTTATAATAAAAAAAATACAACATTTACATAACCACTAGAAAAAAAACACTTAAATAAATACACTTTTTTTTTATTTATAAAAAAAATACAACATTTATTGGACTAATGCACACTTGTGAAATAATATCATACACTTTTACTTACAACATTTTAAATTTTGGGGTCCCCACTCCCCCCGGGGGCGGCCCCTGCGGCGGCCGGGGGCCGGGAAGCGCCCGGCGCCGGAAGCCGGGGCCCACTGTGGCGGGCCCCGGCCGGGGCTGGCATTAAATACTGGAAATTGATCTGCCTTGCACACACACACACATTGAAAATTGATTGTGATAAAGAAAAAAAAGAATTTTAAAAAACACCTAATTACCCAAAAAACCCTCCCACCCAATTTATACTCTTTTTTTTAGTGAATTTAAGTTAATTTTTATTGACGGAGTTGTTTTATGTACTATACACATTTAACTCTGTCTGGAGTTAGAAAAATCACGTGTGGTATTAACTTAACAACAACCTCAAGAACAAAGAATTTTTACGATATTGCCGACCAGTCGTTTTTCGCAACAAAAAAAGTGTATTTTGTAAACCGTAGAGATATAATCACCGAGAATTTCGTACATGGCACTAAACTACGTTTCACACAGTTTCTATACACACTCATGTCAAAATTATTTTTTACAAAGTGTGTAGGTACCCCCTTGCAAACTTGTTTGATATCCTTGTCGTGCGTTTCCACACAGTATACCTTCGGTCCAGGAAACACACCTATGGATATCAGATCACTACCTGTGTCATAATTTAGCTATAAGTTATGATTCGGGGCCCGATGTCACACAGGCTCCGAGTAGAGGGATTCGTCTAGTTTAGTGTATACTATTTGTGGGCACGTGTCCTTACCCTACCGCGAATTTATCACAATATTTTCTTTGTTTAATTTTAAAAGGAGTAAATCAGTGTCCCCGTAATACACTTGAACTTGTCCCTTAATCGGCCACTGTACCTTGCATACATTATAATAAAATGACAACATGAGTTTCTTGGATATTTCAGTTATTGCACTTCTGCCTGCAATATCTTTATTTAATACAATGTTTATTTTCTTGCGATGTAGGAGCACCATATCAGAGTCTATGATTGTGAACGACGTGTAGTTCGGATCCGCAATGATTCGAACACAATCTTTAGGGTTGGTTACAGTGTCATATCGAGTTCTGTGTCGTAAGCTCTCGCACATTTTACCTAAAGCTGAGTTCAAAAAGAGTTTATAGACTTCTTTTTAAACTTTCGTTTTCGCTTGTGAACGCTTCATGACAAAGGTGTCAATAAACGTTTTCATGTAGGGCTTTTGATCAAATTGGAGGGCTCTATGAATCTTTGTGACCTTGAAACCATTGGACACCATCCATATCAATAGCACGTGATGAACAACGATATTCTGTTTCGGGTAGAGGTCGGCAATTAGTTTTTGTTTTGAAGGTACCCAGTGCATACTCCCGTCCTCTACTAAAGATGAATTGTAGGGGCTTAGAGATTCCCTACCCACCGGTCTATATATGCACGGAAAAACAGAGTCTTTTACCGAGTCATGGATTTCCATGGGTATTTCACCGTCAATTTCAATAAACCATCCCTGTGCCCCATTCTCCTCAACACTGGCAATGTCGGGGAAATTTGAAGCACAGGGATTGTTAAGCCATTTATAAGTGCCACACGGTAAACAGTAGTTAGACATTGCCGATGGGTAAAGAGAATTCATATCCAAAAAAACTGCGTCCGACTTTTCATCGGTGTGCTGTCCACTCGGATCAGTTTTCATGATACGATCCCCGTGAAAAACATACCCACCCCTCATTGATATCTCTACAAACAGATGCTGATCCACATCGGCGATCAGACCTATTTATTCTTTGCTGATTTTAAGTATAAAGTCCATCACCAAATGGGGAGTGGAAAAATAATAACCCAACTCCAACCCAAAGTCCCCATAGATTTCATCCGTATTTTTGTACACAATGTCCAGAAGAGTGAGTACATCAATGGTTAAGTATAGTTTACAATAATACCACCCTTTTTTACACCCGCCCTTTGCCCAAATCCTCTTAGCAAATTCACAGTCGCTAGTGGAGCACTCGCTCTCAGTAAGATAATTTTAAAAAGCTTCAATGGATGGTAATGACACCTCATCTAGCCTCGAGCCAGAGTTGTAATAATCATATAGATATATACCCTTACACGTTAATAAATCATAAATTTCATCATCGGGGCCGCGCTGTTTGAGTAGGGGGAAGCTATCAAAATTGTCACTTTTCTGCAACTGAATCAATTGACTTAAGGATTTGGGGAAGAAGCTGAAAGAGTCTAAAAAATAGATTTTATTCAGGCAGGTGTTGCCCTTGTCAACAGTCGTCCACGTGAATTATAGTAGTAGTAACTTCTCTGATGAATTAGGTACGATATTCTCAGAGAAAGAACCATCCATCCATGCGTCATCTACAACTTCTCCGTTGACAATGTTGGCATACACCAGAAGAACAAATGTTAAGTCGTCATTAGAATTGTGTATAATAACAGGTATGAAATATTTTTGTATAACGTTTAAATTGCATGACTGGTGTGCTACCCCTCTAAAGTTACTCCCTCCCGATGTAATTTCCTGCCACAAATGATCATGGTAATCACCTTCCTCCTTCCACCATTCCCAACACCATCGTCAAATTCTCCCTTGCAAACCCAACACATTTTACGATTTTTAATAGCCACTATGTCATCTGGTGATAGGAGCATAATATAGTTTGTATAACGAAGGCGCGAAATTGCACCGTTCGCTGTTTTGATTACACTGACCAATGCCGAGCGCATGCAGTCTTCGCCGTCATTTAACATCTCAACTACATCCAACACTTGCACAGTATTATTAGAATCTCGATGCTCGTGAGCCTGAGAAACCCCTATGGCTTCATATATTTTAACACGATTTGAATTTGACGGGTCGCAAACGTTCGTCAGCTTAGCCTCGCAGTCCAAAATGATCTTATTGCTCTGTAAGAGCGAGTTTTGAAAATTTTTTAAACGTAAGATCACTCTATCACCGCTTACCGTCTCCACAGCCTGGTATCCATGACGTTTACAGTGTTTCATGTGATGCTTTAACTTTAAATCAGAGCGAAATCTTGAGAGACATCTTGGACAGTAATAACAAACACCACCACATTTTTTACCCTCATTTAGAACCCTACTAATATCCGTAATTGGATTGAAATGACCAATTTAATCGGAGTGTGGGTGGGGTGTATAGAAGCCACACCAAATGTTCTAGTGATTCAATTGAAGAAGCCCGCACTGGAAATAAGACACCCGTCTTATCGGAATGCTGACCCTCGTCAAATTCTGGTTCATAATGTAACACCGTGACACCAATCTTTAAATATTCATTAGCCAGCTCAAAAATATCTATTCCTTTTAGTGTCACGGGATATTGACCATTTAAACAATTAAAATTTACTTTGGGGAACTTTGAACCCTGCCTACCATTAACTGCCATTTTATCCAACTTTTTCTTAGATGCATCTATTTGAAGTGGTCTGCATGCTGCAATTAAAAATTAATACTTGAAATACTGCAGCCTCGTATCAAAACAGATTCGTTGTATCCCCTTACACCCCTCTAAATCAGAATGATTTTTTAATACAATAGCGCTTTCCCCATGCCCATCTCTTAATATAAAATCCTTTTTAAATCTACAAATATTAACATTTAAACTTTCAATAACTAAAACCACAGATCCACTACCCCCCTCGTTATAACTTTCCCACTTACTTTGAATCCAATTATCCCAATTTAGAAAAACCTCCCCATACTGTGATAAATGCGGGTGTATTGCCAACATCTCTGTGTGCAAGTATTTCGAATACAACTCACCCACACTTTAATTTAAAAAAAATATTTTTAGTGCTCTTGATGCTTTTAAACTGACCCCCACTCCCCACACCCCTATGTGTTGTTCAAGAATGGCTCGAATCTTATCAGTATAGGACTTTGTAATGGCCAGGGGGTCTGTTATTATATCCTCTGGGACTAAGGAGGTGAAAGAGTCACTGAATTGGGTCCTGTTGAGCAGTATGTGGTACAATGTGGAGTTGGACTGAAGAAAATCCAGACGAGGGGATAATATTGCTATTGTATTACTACTACTGTCTTTAACATTAAGTGGAATGGTGGAGGAGGGTAAGAGGGAATTGTCAACACCACCACTCCCAGTTTGTTCAATCACATTGGTTGGATATGGCATGAGGTCCTCTAGCACATATTCCAAGGTGTTTGCGGACAATTGATCGAGCCAGCCTGTATTTTACTGTGATGGAATTTCGTTATGAGGACCCGGTTCAGATGCACTTGTAGCATTACTTAAATGTTCACGCATAAAACTATCTGTCTACTCCGGATCCTCAAGCATGTCGATATCACATCTTAAGTCATCTATAATAGCTCGGTCCCCAAAAACGTCATTAAGGAACCACCTCCCCCGCTCCACATTCTCTAGAAGTAGCTTAGCCTCATTACTGTACTGTGGTGGTGGCGACAAAATTACTTCTGTAAATACACTTGGTTTATCGCTCAACGGTATTAATGGTGGTGCTTCATCTTAAATCTATAGAAAAAAAGGTTTTATTTCTTTTATAAAATAACTATAATTTTTATAAATTTAAAAAGCAATGTCAATTTCTCATAGTCATTGTCCCACCAGCTGAACAATTAAAAGAAGAAGAAAAAAAAGTTACATTGCCTTATGTCTTTCATTATGACAACTGAACATGTTAAAAAAATATATATTGTTTTAGTCAGGAAAATGTAGTCTGATTCTTAGAGGGTAAGTTAGAACAAGAGAACGATAAAAAAAACCAGTGGCTTTATTTCAAAAATTTTTAGAACAAAAGCACGAATTACTGGTCCAACTCCAGTGCTTGACCCTCTTCAGTATAACTCTCAATAAAAATTGACCATCGTTAAAGCGATGCAGTATGCTGTATGAACACTTGCTCCTCAGCTTCAGTTAATAGACATGAATCCCTTACTTCAGTGGTTGGTGGAGTTACTCTCTCAACAATCTGAATTTTCCTATGTATTTTGGTAATAAATTTGCTTGAACTTGTGAATTTAGTTGACTTAGACTAAATGATTCGTTATAAGAGAGAGAACAACTTTTTTTCTCCATCCATATTAACAATTAAAGTACAATTCAAATTCTGTCCTTTTAGAGATGTTTCCTTTTATAGCCCCCCCTGGAAGGATCCTTGGGAACCGGGAGCATTCTTTAAAGTAGAATGATTGATACATTTTTGAGTCGTGATATTGGAGCTTATAATACTGTTTAATTAGAACAGCCTCCAATTACGTCTCGAAAACATCCTATAAAATAATTCTGTCTGCTTCGATGAAAAAATGGGTTGGAAATAGTTCGCTTAAATAATATTTTTTGAAATTTTTGTGAACAAATACTTGGAGATTATTAAAAACCTTCTTCTTATGTGTTAATATATCTGATCGGAGAGGCATGTCCTGCCAAAATAACCTCACTCAAAATTCAAATTATAGATATCGACCGGATTAAAACTCAAATGTAGCGATAGGAGATTTCGATAGGTGCTGGATGTACGAATAAGCTTACTGCAAAACATACCCCAGTTTAAGAATGGTATTCAACTGTGAAATAGAGAATTGTATGTTTTCATATAGTTAGTTTGTTTAAATGAATATTGGATTTTTGCATTAGAAAAACGTCTAGGTTAGAAGAGAAGTTACAAGGTAAGGTTTTTTAGAAATGTATGATAAGCTATTCCAGTGTTATAAGCATTCCCTTATATATTGCTAATTTGGATAATGAAAGAAAATTTAGTAGGGACATTATAGGATGCTTTAGAAACAAATTTAAGTTCTACTCATCAAGAGTTATGCGCATGAGAAAATTTACCTTATTTTTGAAAATCTGCAATGAAGAAATTATATATATATACTTAAAAATTCTAACTGAGTTTTTCCATCTGAAGTCTTTGCCAAAAAATGATGGAGGTCAACCTCACGACCTTGATTAGGCAGGGCAGTGGCATTATGAGAAGTCGTCCATTCTCTTCAACTTCCTTCCACCTAGAATAGCGCCGAAAATGGTGTGAGAGGCCCCTGGTATAATGAGTTGGGGGATTGATGGTTGGTCCAAGTCGTGCGTAATTCGACCGTCAAATTTTATAATTGTTGGCTTTGCGGCTTGAATTTTGGAATTATCACTCAATATTGGTTTTTTTTTCGACTGGGTTTCTATGTAACTTATAATATACATTTAAAAAAAAGGACAATTATAGCATGAAAAAAAAACAAAACCCCATTATCCATCTTTCTGTATAAATTATTATTATGTAAAATTTTGACCACATCGCGTGTAAATTCAAGAATTTTATTTCTCAATAATGCGTGATGAATATAATAGCTTAAATGTGCTCATATTATTAATTCCCTACTGATAAATAAAAACGAACAGAAATTATAATGTATGTGAGGGGGTTCTCCCCAAGTAATTACCTAGTTTTTTACGCTACAATTTTTTTTTTTTAGTGCTTTCAAAAGAGTTGTATTGTCTAATTAAAACGGCCTGTGTGATTCAGTGGGTTGTTAATCAAAATTTTTTTTTTAAACTTTATAATTAAAGTGTGTGGTATTGACTACGTGGGGACCCCTCCCCATAATATGCTTAAAAGCATACAGTTAATAGAAAAAAACAATAAAAAAACAAGCCATATAGCTCAATAGTAATCCAAAGTTTTAAAATCGGAATTTTGATGTTAATAAATGTATCAAAACTATGTGTTTATTATACTGATTCTAAATATATAAATTTTATTAAAGTTTAGTATCACTCATCAAAGGGTACGAGTCTGAGGAAAATTTACCCGATTTTTTTTTAAAGAGGGGGAAACACCCTCTACAAGTGAATGAATTTTAATAAAAACCACACTATCAGATTCAGTATATCAGAAAACTCTATTGCATAGGTTTCAAGCCCATATATGCAAAAATCTGCAACTTTGTATTTTTTGCCAGAAGAAAAATATAGGAATATAGAAGTTAGTTACGTGAGTTGATTTGTAAAGACATCCATTTGGTAAAAGAAAAGTAAAATTTTTAAGCAAATAAAAGCTACATTAACTAAAAAACGATCAGAAATTAAAAAAAAAACAAGTTTTTTAAACTGAAAGTAAGGAGCGACATTGAAACTTAAAACGAAAGGAAATTACTCTCTATATGAAAGGGACTTTCCCTTCATCAACGTCTCTCTTTTTACGGTAAAGTTTAAACCTGTCTCAAAGCTTTATATTTTAAAACAATAAAAACATTATCGCAAAGAGCAAATCTGGATGAAGATGATTTCAAACATATAAGTTTCATCCAGTTTAGCTAATCAGGTCAAAAGTTACGTACCTGAGAACAATTCGACTTATTTTCGAAAAAAGAGGAACGCACCCTCAAAAACTCATAGAACATTAATGAAAATCATACCATCAGAGAACCCTACTATAGAAGTTAAAAGCTCCCACCTCCAAAACTATGGAATTTTATATTTTTTGCCAGAAGAAAAATCACGGATGTATGTTTAGGCCTACATGTTTTTTTTGTTTTTTTTCCCTGGGGTGATTGTATTAACCCAGTAGTCCTAGATTTTCCCGCGGGCTCATTAGAACTGAAACTAAAAGTTCTAATATTCTTTTTAAGTAACAAAAAAAAAAATGGAGGGCAACTAGGCCCCCTCCCAAATTATCTTTTTCCCAAAGTCATTAACACTGACATCGGACCTAGACAAACCCCATGTATACCAAGAGCATATGCAATTCAACCCCTAAAACTCCCACTCTCTCTTTGTAATACGCAAGCTCTTCATTCAAACCAGAAAAAAACAACATTTTTGGAAAAAGCTTGTTTTCAAAAGATAAAGTAGTGATTTTCAAAACAATGAAAACTTGTAAACACACTCCGAGAGGAGAGGGATTTTATTTACACAGTAGGAATAAGCACGGTTTGCCGTTTTTCTCAAATACGGTTGTCCTATTCTTAATAGCTGTTATTATGGGAGGGAAGGGGGGCCAAGCTCATATTACATTTGAATTCACTATCAAAACGTTGTTCTTTGTATTTTTTTTTGGGGAAATAAAAGAATGAAATGTGTACTCACATTCAAAATTGACAAATCCATTGTTTTCAAAAGTTAATAATATATAGTGTAGTA
Organism: Artemia sp. Qi Xiang Cuo; assembly: GCF_049724085.1. NCBI lineage: Eukaryota > Metazoa > Arthropoda > Branchiopoda > Anostraca > Artemiidae > Artemia > Artemia sp. Qi Xiang Cuo. Next base: position 4,181,726 of record NC_142811.1, read on the forward strand.
TAAGCATTGTCTTAAAGCATTGTGGAAATTAGGATTCAGGTTACGGATATTAAATCGGGTTTTTTAATTGGGTACACTATAGCTTAGCAAGTTTTTTAAAAAACCAACCAATCAAATTATCATATTGAGTAACCACCAATCGTTCTCTAATCGATTGACACACAAAAAATGACCATCTTAATAAAAAATCTGTCTGTCAACTCATGTAGGGCTGATTGTAATAGGTCACTGGCCCTGGTAACCCAATTACTTGAAAATACACACACATATCCATGCCTCAGGCTTGTGAAAGTGCATGTGTATTCAGTGGTAATTGGGCGCTTACTACTCAAATCATCAATTTTTCCTCAAAGATGTTCGAAATGCTAGGGAATACAAATTTCAAGATTACCAACAGACTTGTTACGAGGGTCTAAACCCCTCCGATCTTTTAGTCTATCAGTCCACTATTCACTCCTAATTCTATTTGTACAACAAGGCTAGCAGGCTACCGAAAAATAGCAATGATATATTCAATGACTAATTTACGAGCAACTACCGCTCTCTGATTGCTTCTTAAAATGTGTCTTAGTAACTCTATCCTAGGCTGCCATATAGCACCCAAAATAGCTTTTTGTTGCTGTTTTTAGAGTGGCAAGGCTGGGAAGAACTATAAGGGTAACATTAAAAACACAGTTTACACTTTACCGAAAACAGTTTTGATTTCGAGAAGTTCGGTTTTTATTTGTCCAAAACTTCAACAACAGCAGCAAACTTGAAGTTTTTGAGGGAATTGTACACTAAAAGTTATCTAAAAAGTTACATTAAAAGTTATTAAGACCCTCATAATTTAATCCTATATTTTCTGCAGTCAACATTGAGTTTTCTGCTCCTAAGCAGAACATATTTTTTGTTTGGAAGGACGGTTTCAATAAAGCGCTAGTTTTTTAATTCTACAGAGGGTGGGAAATATTACAAGTAAGTTTATTTGAGCTAGATTTTGCATATTTATTTTGTACAAACTGGGGAGCAAAAATTTTGCTTGTTTTCAGTTTCAGCTTCACTCATTACTTCTTTAAAAAAAAAAATTAATAGTAGCAAGTATGTACCTGTGAATAAATTACACTTGCAAAATCTACATCTGCAAATAATCCGTCTCGATACAGACTATAGACTATGTCTCCATACAGAGTCTATAGAGGCTAAGACTCACACTCAAGTGTGGAGACCCTTGAAAACCAAGAATGTGAGGCTCAAAGGCCCCATCTGTAACGTTTTATGTAATTTGTTTTACCTTTTGGAATCCTTGCGAATTAAAATTACTTGACAACACAAATAAAGGCCCTTCATTGCTCTTCAGCCAGGAAGTGCAGTAGGGGGGGCTGGGGGCCAACCACTTTTGCTTTCCATCACCCTTCCTGTTTACCTTTCTTAGATTTGTCCGGGTACCCATTTAGAGCTGGGTCGAATCTGGCTTAGCTTACAGAGTCGCGTCACTAACCAAATAACCCCCAAATAACTAACCCCCAAATAACTAACCCCCAAATAACCACTAACCCCCAAATAACCAAATAACCAGCGACACCCGGACTGAGAACCCCTGTCTTCAGGGTCAGAGGATTTCAAGTCTAGCGTGCCAACAACTCGGCTAGGACGAGTCTATATGGGGTTTCCTTAATTAGTTTCAATTAGTTTATTGGATTTTTTCTAGGGGACCGGAATTAGTAAACTAGTATACAAATTTTACGTACCTTTGGGCCCCAAAAATTGGAAGATGCTGCTTCAATTTTAGATTCCAGGGAGCATCCACCCGGGTATACTGACGACCCATCCTTAGTGAAAAACATTACTCTTAAAGGTATATCTCTAATTCTTATGATATTTAAATATTTAGATCGCACGTGTCAATTACTTTTTGGGGCGCCAGTGCACCAGAGATTATGGTTTAGATTCAGGTTTAAAAGACTCAGAAACCAAGATTATCAGGATCGATAACCTTAGCTATGTAGTCTTGTGTATTGTGTTACATCCTTACCCAAGCCATTCGAATTCAAAATTCCTTTATAAGAGAAAAAATTAAAAAATATTCATTTTAAAATAAAAAATTAATATAGAACAGCCATTAAATAATACGTTAAAATATTAAATAAGACATTTAAATGAAAAAGAAACAGGGAAAAACGTTGAACTTAACTACCTTTGCAATCCCTCGACGCGTATGTTTGTCTTTAACAACAAGAAATGCAAATTCGATAACTTCTTCCACGCCGTACTTTCCAAAAAAGTCAACATTCTTTATGTCTTCTAGGTATATAGAAATACTACCTACAATATAACAATTCTTTTATACAAAATCCAAATATTAAAAAGAGCTATAAAGAATAATACCGTCAACACAACAATAAAATAGCACCCACACAATTATACACATATATTTTGTGTAATAATAATTAAATTCTCAATAAAGTTTCCTTGGAAAAATATGATTCGGAAATTAATTGTTATATTTTTGGCACACTACTAATAAGATAATTTCACTTATTTTGTCTCAAAAAATTGATTTGGAGTATTCTTTTCTGTGTTTTTGGAACATGGATTTGAAAGGTTTTCTTAATAATACAGGTTTCATATGGATTTTGTTAATGTGATATTAAAATTTAATGTAGTAGGCGGCTTAATGCGGCTTACCAAATTGAAATCTTAATGGGGTAAGAACGAGGGTTTCAGAAGCAGTCATCTCCGTAGGGGAGATGGCACATGGCTATGGCACCAGAGAAAGTAAAATAATTTATCATTATTTTTTTTCTTTAAAAAAATTCAGTTTGAGACATCTCAACGGGCTAACTTATCAATTAACAGCCATATAAGTAGTAAGGGTCCTATTCGTTTAAAATCCACATTAAAATCCACATTGAATTACACGTGGATGTGTGTGTGTATTTTCAAGTAATTGGGTTATCAGGGTCATTTACCTATTACTATGAACGATACATGGGTTGGCAGACGGGTTTTCTATTATGACACCAATTTTTTGGAGGTCAAACTCATGGATACATGTTTATTTATTTTTTTTTTTTAAACTGGTATTTTTTCAATGAAGCCCATAACACTTTGCAGAAACCCGTGAATGTAGGACTGAAAGTCCGTTCGTAGTATATCTGAATCCAATTACTAATCAAGTTAGTGTGACCGCCATTTTTGATCTGGTTAGGTGGGTATAATCTGGTTTGGTTTGTTATTGCGAGAGGATTACTCAATTTACATCTTAGTGTTAACTGGGCAATGACTAAAGGAACATTTGAAGGTGGAGAAAAAAAAGGGGTAATTAGTGATTGGATAATTTTAACAAGAAATGACTGAAAAGTGTTTTGGAGGAGATGGAATGAATGTGTACTGTATAATACACAAGTGATGATTTGCACAGTGTTGTCAATTTTAAATAGTTTAGAAATAAAAAAAATTAACAAGAAATGGCTGAAAAGTGTTTTGAGGGAGATGAGTTGCACGAGGGTTGACTTGCACGATGGGTTCAGTTACATGCGGATTCAGTTACACGGGGATTAGTTAAATGGGGTCGAGTTGCACAAGGATTCAGTAGCACGGAGGTTCAGTTGTACGGGGTTTCGGTTATACAGGGGTTCAGTTGCACGGGGGGTTCAGTTGCACGGGGGGGGGGGGGGGTATCTGCTATAAAAAACACTTCATTCTATACAAATTGTAGGTACAAAAAGATTTATAGGCCCTTAATTTAGGTATCTGACTATAAGGCTTTATTATATCTTAACAGAACAAATTATTATTTTAGGGAATTATTTCGGTGAAACAGTTAGAGACATTTTCAAAGATGATTTTAGAAGAGGACTTGAGGGTGAAACTCTGTGGTCGTTATAATACACAAGTTCCATTTGAACAGTGTTGTGAGGTCCCTTACCACATCCCCAAAGGGCTCCGATCCCCCACCCAACCCCGAAGGAAGCACCCGGTCCTCAAAGGTTCTCTGGACCCCCAAAGGACCCCCAGCACCCCAATGGCTCCTGAGTCCCCCATTATAATACTTTTTAAGACTTTATTATATCTTTTCAGAACAAATTATTATTTTAGGGAATTATTTCGGTGAAACAGTTAGAGACATTTTAAGAGATGATTTAAAAGATGATTTTTGAAGAGGACTTGAGGGTGAAACTCAGTGGTCGTTATAGTACATAAGTTCCATTTGAACAGTGTTGTGAGGTACCTTACCACAACCCCAAAGGGCTCCGATCCCCCCCCCCCCAAACCCAAGGAAACCCCAGGTCCTCCAAGGTTCTCTGGGCTCCCAAAGGGCCCCCCCGCGCCCCAAAGCCTCCTGAGTCCCCCATTATAATACTTTTTAAGGCTTTATTATATATTTTCTCTTAGGGAATTATTTCGGTGAAACAGTTAGAGACATTTTAAGAGATGATTTAAAAGATGATTTTAGAAGAGGACTTGAGGGTGAAACTCTGTGCTCGCTATAGTACACAAGTTCCATTTGAACAGTGTTGTGAGGTCCCTTACCACAACCCCAAAATGCTCCGATCCCCCCATCCCAACCCCGAAGGAAACCCCCGGTCCTCAAAGGTTCTCTGGGCTCCCAAAGGGCCCCCGGCGTCCCAATGGCTCCTGAGTCCCCCATTATAATACTTTTAAGGCTTTATTATATCTTTTCAGAACAAATTATTATTTTAGGGAATTATTTCGGTGAAACAGTTAGAGACATTTTAAAAGATGATTTTAGAAGAGGACTTGAGGGTGAAACTCTGTGGTCGTTATAATACACAAGTTCCATTTGAACAGTGTTGTGAGGTCCCCTACCACAACCCCAAAGGGCTCCGATACCCCACCCCAACCCCCAAGGAAACCCCCGGTCCTCAAAGGTTCTCTGGGCCCCCAAAGGGCCCCCCGGCGCCCCAATGGCTCCTGAGTCCCCCATTATAATACTTTTTAAGGCTTTATTATGTCTTTTCAGAACAAATTATTATTTTGGGGAATTATTTCGGTGAAACAGTTAGAGACTTTTTAAAAGATGATTTAAAAGATGATTTTAGAAGAGGACTTGAGGGTGAAACTCTGTGCTCGTTATAATACACAAGTTCCATTTGAACAGTGTTGTGAGGTCCCTTACCGCAACCCCAAAGGGCTCCGATCCCCCCACCCCAACCCCGCAGGAAGCCCCCGGTCCTCAAAGGTTCTCTTGGCTCCCAGAGGGCCCCCCGCCCCCCAATGGCACCCGAGTCCCCCATTATAATACCTTTTAAGGCTTTATTATATCTTTTCAGAACAAATTATTATTTTAGGGAATTATTTCGGTGAAACAGTTAGAGACATTTTAAAAGAGGACTTGAGGGTGAAACTTTGTGGTTGTTATAATACACAATAGCACTTTTTCTGTTCGAACTAGCAAGTTTTCTAGCAAAGAAAACAATTTTTTTCTTAGAAGTAACATTTTTTGATTGTGATAACAAGTTTTTTGTCAGAGGTAGCAAGTTTTGATTAACACTAACAAACCTTCTCACCAAAGTAACAACATTTTACCCGAATACTAACATACTTTTACTGAACAAACAAAAAATTATCTTAGAAATAATATTTTTCATCAATGATAACACTTTTTCTGTTCGAACTAGCAAGTTTTCTAGCAAAGATACCAAATTTTTTCATAGAAGTAACATTTTTTTATTGTGATAACAACATTTCTGTCAGAAGTAGCAAGTTTTGCTTAACACTAACAAAAATTCTCATCAAAGTAACGATATTTTACTTTAATACTAACATACTTTTACTGAACACACGCAAATTTCTCTTAGAAATAATATTTTTCGTCAGTGATAACACTTTTTCTGTTCGAACTAGCAAGTTTTCTAGCAAAAATACCAAATTTTTTCTTAGAAGTAACATTTTTTGATTGTGATAACAACTTTTCTGTCAGAAGTAGCAAGTTTTGCTTAACAAAAACAAACCATCTCATCAAAGTAATGATATTTTACCTTAATACTAACATACTTTTACTGAACAAACAAAAATTTCTCTAACTTGCTTAACACTAACAAACCTTCTCATCAAAGTAACAACATGTTCCCCTAATACTAACATACTTTTACTGAAAAAACAAAACTTTCTCTTAGAAATAATATTTTTCATCAATGATAACACTTTTTCTGTTCGAACTAGCAAGTTTTCTAGCAAAGATTCCAAATTTGTTCATAGAAGTAAAATTTTTTTGATTGTGATAACAACTTTTCTGTCAGAAGTAGCAAGTTTTCCTTAACACTAACAAACATTCTCATCAAATTAGCGATATTTTACTTAAATATTAACTAGCTTGAACTCAAAAAACAACACGGGCTCTTATAAATAGATTATGTCGAAAGTGAAAAAACTTTTTTCTGGTCGAAAGAACAAGCTTTTTACCACATACACCGAATATTATTTTATACTCTCAATATCTCTACATTGATATATACTTGTATATCACAAGTAGAAAGGTTTGCTAAACTCTAACAGACCTTCTCATCAAAGTAATGATATTTTACCCTAATACTAACATACTTTTACTTAACACACAAAAATTTCTATTAGAAATAATATTTTTCGTCAGTCATAAGACTTTTTCTTTCCAAACTAGCATTTTTTCTGCCTAAGTGACCAAATTTGTTCTTAGAAGTAACATTTTTTATTGTAATAGCATCTTTTCTTTCAAAATTCGCAAATTTTTCTTCACACTAACGAATATTTTTATTAAAGTAATGATATTTTACCTTAATACTAACAAACTTTTACTGAACACACACACAAATTTCTCCTAGAAATAATATTTTTCGTCAGTGATAACACTTTTTCTGTTCGAACTAGCAAATTTTCTACCAAAGATACTAAATTTTTTCGTAGAAGTAACATTTTTTGATTGTGATAACAACTTTTCTGTCAGAAGTAGCAAGTTTTGTTTAACACTAACAAACCTTCTCATCAAAGTAACGACATTTTACCTTAATACTAACATACTTTTACTGAACACGCACACAAAGTTCTCTTAGAAATAATATTTTTCATTTCTATGTCTGAATCTATTTGCATACATATCTGGGTTGGTGTTTGGTTAGGTTAGGTTAGGTTAGCTAAGTTAGGTTAGGTTAGCTAAGTTAGGTTGGGTTAGCTAGTAAACATTTCTCTATGTTTAAGTTAGGTTAGGTTAGGTTAACTTATCATGAGTGTTCAGGATACGCTAACAGAACTTAACTATAGCATGATACCAAGTCAACCTGGGTGGATTTTCCGGCGAGTAGGTGTGTGTGCCGCTGTGGGCTGTGTGGCTCTTTGGGCTGTGTGAGTCTGTTTGGTCTGTTTGTATGTGTCAGTGGGCTGTTTTAGTCTTTTTGGTCTGCGTTTGTCTCTTTGGGCTGTGTGTGTCTCTTTGGGATGTGTGTGTGTTTCTCCTTGGGATTTGTGCGTCTCTTCGGTCTGTTTGTGTCTCTTTAGCCTGTGTGTGTTTCTCTTTGGGCTGTGTGTGTCTCTTTAGGCTGAGTGTCTCTTTGGGACAGTTTGAATCTTTTTGCTCTGTGTATATCTCTTTTGGCTTTTTGTGTCGTTTTGGGCTTTGTGTGTCTCTGTTGGATGTGTACGTCTCTTTGGGACGTGTGCATCGCTTTGAGCTGTATGTGTCTCTTGGACAGTAATTTCTCTTAGAAATAATATTTTTCGTCAATGATAACACTTTTCCTGTTCCAACGAACAAGTCTTCAAGCAAAGATACCAAATTTTTTCTTAGAAGTATCATTTTTTGATTGTCAAAACAATTTTTCGGTCAGATTTAGCAAGTTTTGACTAGCACTAACAAACATTCTTATCAAAGAAACCATATTTTACCATAATAATAACATACTTTTAATGAACACACATAAATATTTATTGAAAATAATATTTTTGGTCAATGATAGCACTTTTTCTGTTCGAACGAGCAAGTTTTCTAGCAAAGATACCAATTTTTTTTCTTAGAAGTAAAATTTTTTGATTGTGATAACAACTCTTCATTCAGAATTAGCAAGTTTTGATTAAAACTAACAAACCTTCTCACCAAAGTAAAAACATTTTACCATAATAATAACATACTTTTACTCAACAAACAAAAATTTCTCTTAGAAATAATATTTTTCGTCAATGATAACACTTTTTCTGTTCGAACTAGCAAGTTTTCTAGCAAAGATACCAAATTTTTTCATAGAAGTAGCATTTTTTGATTGTGATAACAACTTTTCTGTCAGAAGTAGCAAGTTTTGCTTAACACTGACAAACATTCTCATCAAAGTAACGATATTTTACATTAATACTAACATACTTTTACTGAAAACACACAAATTTTTCTTAGAAATAATATTTTTCTTCAATGATAACACTTTTTCTGTTCGAACTAGCAAGTTTTCTACCAAAGATATCAAATTTTTTCTTAGAAGTAACATTTTTTGATTGTGATAACAGCTTTTCTGTCAGAAGTAGCAAGTTTTGCTTAACACAAACAAACCTTCTCATCAAAGTAATGATATTTTACCTTAATACTAACATACTTTTACTGAACAAACTAAAATTTCTCTAACTTGCTTAACACTAACAAACCTTCTCATCAAAGTAACAACATTTCCCCCTAATACTAACATACTTTTACTGAACAAACAAAACTTTCTCTTAGAAATAATATTTTTCATCACTGATAATACTTTTTCTGTTCGAACTAGCAATTTTTCTAGCAAAGATACCAAATTTTTTCATAGAAGTAACATTTTTTTTATTGTGATAACAACTTTTCGGTCAGAAGTAGCAAGTTTTGCTTAACACTAACAAATATTCTCATCAAAGTAACGATATTTTATTTTAATACTAACATACTTTTACTAAAAACACACAAATTTTTCTTAGAAATAATATTTTTCGTCAGTGATAACACTTTTTCTGTTCGAACTAGCAAATTTTTCTACCAAAGATACCAAATTTTTTCGTAGAAGTAACATTTTTTGATTGTGATAACAACTTTTCTGTCAGAAGTAGCAAGTTTTGCTTAACACTAACAATCCTTCTCATCAAAGTAATGATATTCTACCCTAATACTAAAATACTTTTACTGAACAGACAAAAATTTCTCTTAGAAATAATATTTTTCGTCAGTGATAACACTTTTTCTATTCGAACTAGCAAGTTTTCTACCAAAGATATCAAATTTGTTCTTAGAAGTAACATTTTTGATTGTAATAGCAACTTTTCTTTGAGAAGTAGCAAGTTTTTCTTAACACTAACAAACATTCTCATCAAAGTAATGATATTTTACCTTAATACTAACATACTTTTACTGAACACACAAATTTCTCTTAGAAATAATATTTTTCGTCAGTGATAACACTTTTTCTGTTTGAACTAGCAAATTTTCTACCAAAGATACCAAATTTTTTCGTAGAAGTAACATTTTTTGATTGTGATAACAAATTTTTTGTCAGAAGTAGCAAGTTTTGCGTAACACTAACAAACCTTCTCATCAAAGTAATGATATTTTACCTTAATACTAACATACTTTTACTGAACAAGCACACAAAGTTCTCTTAGAAATAATATTTTTCATTTCTATGTCTGAATCTATTTGCTTACATGTCTGGGTTGGTTTTTGGTTAGGTTAGGTTAGGTTAGGTTAGGTTAGGTTAGCTAAGTTAGGTTAGGTTAGCTAGTAAACATTTCTCCATGTTTAAGTTAGGTTAGGTTAGGTTAACTTATCATGAGCGCTCATGATAAGCTAACATAGCCTAACTAAAGCATGATACCAAGTCGACCGGGGTGGATTTTCCGGCGAGGAGGTGTGTGTGCCGCTTTGGGCTGTGTGTCTCTCTGGGCTGTTTGAGTCTTTTTGGTCTGTTTGTATGTCTCATTGGGCTGTTTTAGTCTTTTTGGTCGGTGTTTGTCTCTTTGGGCTGTTTGTGTCTCTTTGGGATGTGTGTGTTTTTCTCCTTGGGCTTTGTGCGTCTCTTCGGGCTGTGTGTATCTCTTTAGCCTGTGTGTGTTTCTCTTTGGGCTGTGTGTGTCTCTTTAGGCTGAGTGTCTCTTTGGGACAGTTTGAATATTTTTGATCTGTGTATATCTCTTTTGTCTTTTTGTGTCGTTGTGGGCTGTGTGTGTCTCTGTTGGATGTGTACGTCTCTTTTGGCCGTGTGCATCTCTTTGAGCTGTATGTGTCTCTTGGACAGTAATTTCTCTTAGAAATAATATTATTCATCAATTATAACACTTTTTCTGTTCGAACGAGCAAGTTTTCTAGCAAAGATACCAAATTTTTTCATAGAAGTAACATTTTTTTATTGTGATAACAACTTTTCTGTCAGAAGTAGCAAGTTTTGCATAACACTAACAAACATTATAATCAAATCAACTAGATTTTACTATAATACTAATATACTTTTACTGAACACACATAAATTTTTCTCAGAAATAATATTTTTCGTCAATGATAGCACTTTTTCTGTTCGAACTAGCAAGTTTTCTAGCAAAGATACCAAATTTTTTCTTAGAAGTAATATTTTTTGATTGTGATAACAACTTTTTTGTCAGAAGTAGCAAGTTTTGCTTAACATAAACAAACCTTCTCATCAAAGTAGCAACATCTTACCCTAATACTAACATACTTTTACTGAACACACAAAAATTTCTCTTAGAAATAATATTTTTCCTCAATGATAACACTTTTTCTGTTCGAACTAGCAAGTTTTCTAGCAAAGATACCAAATTTTTTCATAGAAGTAACATTTTTTGATTGCGATAACAACTTTTCTGTCAGAAGTAGCAAGTTTTGCTTAACACTAACAAACATTCTCATCAAAGTAACGATATTTTACTTTAATACTAACATACTTTTACTGAACACACGCAAATTTTTCTTAGAAATAATATTTTTCGTCAATGATAACACTTTTTCTGTTCGAAATACCAAGTTTTCTAGCAAAGATACCAAATTTTTTCTTAGAAGTAACATTTTTTTATTGTGATAACAACTTTTCTGTCAGAAGTAGCAAGTTTTGCTTAACACAAACAAACCTTCTCATCAAAGTAATGATATTTTACCTTAATACTAACATACTTTTACTGAACAAACAAAAATTTCTCTAACTTGCTTAACACTAACAAACCTTCTCATCAAAGTAACAACATTTACCCCTAATACTAACATACTTTTACTGAACAAACAAAACTTTCTCTTAGAAATAATATTTTTCATCACTGATAACACTTTTCTGTTCGAACTAGCAAGTTTTCTAGCAAAGATACCAAATATTTTCATAGAAGTAACATTTTTTTGATTGTGATAACAACTTTTCTGTCAGAAGTAGCAAGTTTTGCTTAACACTAACAAACATTCTCATCAAAGTAACGATATTTTATTTTAATACTAACATACTTTTACTAAAAATACACAAATTTTTCTTAGAAATAATATTTTTCGTCAGTGATAACACTTTGTCTGGTCGAACTAGCAAGTTTTCTACCAAAGATACCAAATTTTTTCGTAGAAGTAACATTTTTTAATTGTGATAACAACTTTTCTGTCAGAAGTAGCAAGTTTTGCTTAACACTAACAATCCTTCTCATCAAAGTAATGATATTCTACCCTAATACTAAAATACTTTTACTGAACAAACAAAAATTTCTCTTAGAAATAATATTTTTCGTCAGTGATAACACTTTTTCTATTCGAACTAGCAAGTTTTCTACCAAAGATATCAAATTTGTTCTTAGAAGTAACATTTTTGATTGTAATAGCAACTTTTATTTCAAAAGTAGCAAGTTTTTCTTAACACTAACAAACATTCTCATCAAAGTAATGATATTTCACCATAATACTAACATACTTTTACTGAACACACACAAATTTCTCTTAGAAATAATATTTTTCGTCAGTGATAACACTTTTTCTGTTCGAACTAGCAAATTTTCTACCAAAGATACCAAATTCTTTCGTAGAAGTAACATTTTTTGATTGTGATAACAACTTTTCTGTCAGAAGTAGCAAGTTTTGTTTAACACTAACAAACCTTCTCATCAAAGTAACGACATTTTACCTTAATACTAACATACTTTTACTGAACACGCACACGAAATTCTCTTAGAAATAATATTTTTCATTTCTATGTCTGAATCTATTTGCTTACATGTCTGGGTTGGTGTTTGGTTAGGTTAGGTTAGGTTAGCTAAGTTAAGTCAGGTTAGCTAAGTTAGGTTAGGTTAGCTAGTAAACATTTCTCCATGTTTAAGTTAGGTTAGGTTAGGTTAACTTATCATGAGCGCTCATGATAAGCTAACCTAGCCTAACTAAAGCATGATACCAAGTCGACATGGGTGGATTTTCGGCGAGTATGGTTAGGTTAGGTTAGATCAAGTTAGGTTAGGTTAAGTTAGGTTAGATTAGGTTAGTCTACGTACGCGCGCGTACGTAGGCTAACCTAATCCAACCTAACTTAACCTAACCTAACTTGATCTAACCTAACCTAACCATACTCGCCGAAAATCCACCCATGTCGACTTGGTATCATGCTTTATTTAGGCTAGGTTAGCTTATCATGAGCGCTAAGGATAAGTTAACCTAACCTAACCTAACTTAAACATGGAGAAATGTTTACTAGCTAACCTAACTTAGCTAACCTAAACTAACTTAGCTAACCTAACCTAACCTAACCAAACACCAACCCAGACATGTAAGCAAATAGATTCAGACATAGAAATGAAAAATATTATTTCTAAGAATACTTTGTGTGCGTGTTCAGTAAAAGTATGTTAGTATTAAGGTAAAATGTCGTTACTTTGATGAGAAGGTTTGTTAGTGTTAAGCAAAACTTGCTACTTCTGACAGAAAAGTTGTTATCACAATCAAAAAATGTTACTTCTACGAAAAAATTTGGTAACTTTGGTAGAAAATTTGCTAGTTCGAACAGAAAAAGTGTTATCACTGACGAAAAATATTATTTCTAAGGGAAATTTGTGTGTGTTCAGTAAAAGTATGGTAGTATTAAGGTAAAATATCATTACTTTGATGAGAATGTTTGTTAGTGTGAAGAAAAACTTGCTACTTCTGAAAGAAAAGTTGCTATTACAATCAAAAATGTTACTTCTAAGAACAAATTTGATATCTTTGGTAGAAAACTTGCTAGTTCGAATAGAAAAAGTCTTATGACTGACGAAAAATATTATTTCTAAGAGAAATTTTTGTTTTTTCATTAAAAGTCTGATAGTATTAGGGTAGCATATCATTACTTTGATGAGAAGGATTGTTAGTGTTAAGCAAAACTTGCTACTTCTGACAGAAAAGTTATCACAATTAAAAAATGTTACTTCTAAGAAAAAATTTTATATATTTGGTAGAAAACTTTCTAGTTCGACCAGAAAAAGTGTTATCACTGACGAAAAATATTATTTCTAAGAAACATTTGTGTGTTTTTAGTAAAAGCAACTAAGTATTAAAGTAAAATATCGTTGCTTTGATAAGAATGTATGTTAGTGCTAAGCAGAACTTGCTACTTCTGACAGAAAATTTGTTATCACAATAAAAAAATGTTACTTCTATTAAAAAATTTGGTATCTTTGCTAGAAAACTTGCTAGTTCGAACAGAAAAAGTGTTATCAGTGATGAAAAATATTATTTCTAAGAGAAAGTTTTGTTCGTTCAGTAAAAGTATGTTAGTATTAGTATGAGTATTCTACATAAAAGTATGTAGAAAAATATTGAATAGTAATTGGATTCAGTCCTACATTCACGGGTTTCTGCAAAGTGTTATGGGCTTCATTGAAAAAATACCAGTTCAAAAAAAATAAAATAAAAAATAAACATGTATCCATGAGTTTGACCTCCAAAAAATGGATGTCACAATAGAAGACCTGTCTGCCAAGCCATGTATCGTTCATTGTAATAGGCAAATGGCCCTGGTAACCCAATTACTTGAAAATACACACACATATCAACGTGTAATTCAATGTGGGTTTTAAACGAATAGGGCCCTTACTACTCATATATCATATAAGCCACTGTCAATAAATCTAAGTTGGAAATTAATGTCGAGTGATATAATTTGTTATATACAATTTGATATATAATATATGATTTGAGATATGTTTTGTGATATACTTTGTGACAAGTGATATAATTTGATTGACAAAATCCAGTAGAAACAAACCGAAAAAACTTTACAGGCAGAAAGAGGTGGAGATACTATCACAAATAGTCCACCAATTGTTTTACGGTCCATATATGATCCTTGCGACTCTTGATATTAATACAAATTGTAGGCTAATTTCATTGAAGACAAAATCCCATTCCCCCCCCCCCCACTCCAAGAAATTTTTCAGTGCTACTAAAATTGTCTAAAATTACCCAAAATGTTATTTATTTTCTATAAGGAATAAATAAATAAAAAATAAATAGTGGACAATTTTAGTAGCATAATAAATAAACAGTAGACGAATAGTATGTATGTATGTATACATCTCATTGCTGATTTAGTTGAGGAAGAGACAAAAGAGAAAGAAAAAATATAATAAACACACTGAAACATCATGAATAGCCTATTAATAAGCAACAAGTAGAACAATAGGGATTTTTTTTTTTTTATCTAAAACAGTGGAAGGCAACAGTGCGTTCCACTGTCGTAGATAAAAAAATCAAAATAAAAAAAAATAAAGAAAAATTCCCTATTGTTCTACATGTTTATGATGGAAAAGCAATGTGGTCTTCGTCACTATTTACGAATAGCCTATTGAAGGATATTCAGAAAAGTCCTTTAAAGCTTAGCGACTTATCTTCGAAGAACCTCAAAGGGCTCCGTATTTGGGTGATAAACGGTGATGGAAGTTTGGCAGCCAAAGCACATACTTTGCATACATATAAAAACACTTCTTAACTGAATGGTCACCCTGCATGAAAACCAGCCAGAAAGACAAAATAGCAAGCTAAGTCGGGACTAAAGAGGCATTATGCACCGAAGGTAGAATACTGTGACTAAATTTAAACTTCACAACAACAAACTACTCATAGGCCTCCCCAGGGTTACACACATTAAAAAAAATTGTTGTTTAACTTACAAAAAAAAAAACTTTTTTTTAACTTACACTAAAGTAAGTTACCTGATTCTGTTCAAGGTCACGAAGAGAGAGACAAGCTGGCTCTTGGCAGAAATTCAATTTATAGTGAAACGTTAGCACGACGTACTCATATCCCTTAGAGAGTATAGTGCCTTCCAAAAAACATACGTTAAAAATAATGTTAAAACTTAAATAAACGTTACTAAAATAGTAGCGCTAAAAATATTCTTTCAAAAGTATATTTTTAAAACAAATTTTTCATGTTATTCATTATCAGCATCTTCACAATAGCACAAGCTACAAGGGCCACGATACGCCCAGATACCTGGGTGCCGTATCTTGGCGCCTGATACGCCCAGATAAGTAGTAGAGGTGACCCTAAAGCCCCCACGAGAACACCCTGCTGCCACCTATAACTTTTTTGCACCCCAAATATGGGCATAGAGTCCCTAGAGAGAACACGTGGTTAATGGGGTCAATGACCTAAATTTCCAAGGTCAATGTTGTTGTTGTTTCCGAGGCAATTGTCAAGGTCAATGTTGTTGTTGTTGTTGTAAGTGCAGGCTCTCAGCGAATGTTATGATCCAGAAATAGTATTTGTTGTTGTTTTGGACATGTACATGCTCGAGGC
>NC_142811.1:4197946-4213149 GCF_049724085.1 Artemia sp. Qi Xiang Cuo
TGGTGTCGACAAAACCCCCCAGGGCCCGGCGGTAGGAATGGATTCTTGTATAAACTTCAGAAAGGGCTCATTTGATTTGAAATTGGAAGTTATAGTCCAGCTTTTAAGATTCAAAAGCGATCAAAGGGCAACTAGCCCCCCCCCCACGCCCTTTTTCCACAAAACACATCATACAAATTTTGAGGTAGTCATTTTGTTAAAAAAAACTTCAAAGGTCAGATAACGAAAACTCCGGGGTCGACACATGTTGTACAAACATAATATTTGTAATATAATTCGTTTTACAACTAATTAATCATTAGTTATAATAATTATATATACTAATTAATCAAAAGTTATACCCGGGAGGCATATACAGCTGTTTTGGAAGGAATTCTCGTATAAACTTCAGATAGGGCTCATTTGATTGGAAATTGGAAGTTATAGTTTAGTTTTTAAGGGTCAAAAGTGATCGAAAGGCAACTAGCCCCTCCCTCACACCCTTTTTCCCCATAAAAATTAATCGGAAGAAAATTTTGAGCTAGCCATTTTGTTAAAAAAAAAATCAAGGGTCAGACAACAAGAACTCCGGGGTCGACACATGATGTACAAACATAATATGTGTAATATAATTCGTTTCATAAGTAATTAATCATTTGAAAAAAATAAGTTATTTAAAATCAATGAATTAATACAAATGTAGAGCATTGACCTAAAATCTGTTCAGAAAATATTGATAAAGTAATCAATGAAAAACATTCACGCCAAACCTTATTTCGTTTCAGACGGATGGATAAACCCATCCGATAAAATTTGAGGTGACCATTTTCTTAAAAATAGTTCAACCATCAGATATTCAAACTCCAGGGTCGACACAACCCCACAGGGCCCAGAGGTAGGTGTTGTAAGTTATGCTTTGGGTAAATATATGGTCTTTATAGAAGAGATACTCACATAAACTTCAGAAAGGACTAATTTGATGGAAAATGGTAAATTCTACTTCAATTCTAAAGAGTCAGAAAAGACCGAAGCTTAATTAGTCCCCGCTTGCCCCTTTTCCCAAACCCATCCGATAAACATTTTGAGATAGCAATTTTGTTAAAAATAGTTCAAACATCAGACAATAAAAACTCCGAGGTTGACGCAAACCCATTTTTTTCACTTTGATATTGTTACTTTGATACCAGTTTTGATACTTTGAGTAATATTTGATTTTTTTTTAAGTTTAATTTTGAGATAAGGAAATTTTAAAAACTTGAAATTTTTGCAATAAGAAACGAACAAAATTTAGCTATAAAAAAACGTTCCGAAAAAAAGTTTTTCAAAGAAAAGTAAAGGCCATTGTAAACTTAAGCTCAGCAGATAAAAATACCTTTTAAAATTCAAACTCAAAACGACCAGAAATTACTATTAAAGAATAAATGAAACCCAAAACGAACAAAAATTAAATAAGCAATCATAGTAAAAACATACAACAAGTAATAATATAAATGAATAAATAGATCTTAAAGCTAGTAATACTTAGATTGAACATGAAAATCAAGCTTAAAAAAAAAACAAAAAATTTCCTATTGAAGTAAAAATGAAACTTAAAACGAACAGAAATTAAATAAACAATCAATGCAAACAAACATACAATAGATATTAATGTAAATTAATAAATAAATCTTAAAACGAGTGAAACTTGTTTTAAGATTTTGAAATAAGGAATTTTTAAAAACTTGAAATTTTTTGCAATCAAAAACGAACAAAAATTAATTAAAAAAAAACTTTTCGAAAAAAATTTTTTTCAAAGAAATGTAAAGGCCATTTTAAAATTAAGCTCAGAATATAAAAATACCTTTTAAAATTCAAACTCAACACGACCAGAAATTACTATTAAATAATAAATGAAACCCAAAACGAACAGAAATTAAGTAAACAATAATAGCAAAAACATTCAACAAGTAATAATATAAATGAATAAATAGATATTAAAGCTAGTAATACTTAGATTGAACATGAACATCAAGCTTAAAATAAAAAAAAATACTTTTCTATTGAAGTAAAAATGAAACTTAAAACGAACAGAAATTAGAAAAACAATCAATGCAAACAAACATACAATAGATATTAATGTAAATAAATAAATAAACCTTAAAACGAGTGAAACTTAAATTGAGTATGCAAATCAAGCTTGAAACAAAAAGAATCACTACAAACAAGAGTTTGGGTATGACCTCCTTCTCTCACTGTAAAAGTCTAAAACATATTGTGTCATTGACGCTTTACTGAAAACTATATGCGTCTTTAACAGTCTTGGAAAGTATATGCAACATCAAATTGAATATTTGATGTTGAAATTAATTATTGAAACATGCATCAGTTCAAAAATTTATTTCACTGTAATTGTATTTTTATTTTCAATGCTGTAGGAACTGGAAAAGAAAATCTTTGTAATATAATTCGTTTTCAGTTAAGCGCCAATGACGTAGTAGGCTTTTGGTTTTTATTTACAGTTAGGAAAGGAGGCAGTATCCAAACAGTTTTTTGTAGTGAAACTAATTCGTCTTTAACAACTTTAAAAAGGGATAATAAATTAAACTGAATATTTGATGTATAATGATATGAATTACTGAAAGCTCATCAGTTCAAAATGTTACTATAATTTTAATGTTTATTTTCAATATTAAGTACAAAAGAAAAAATTTGTCATAAAATTGGTTTTCAGCAAAGCGCCAATGACGTAGTAAGTTTTAGACTTTTACAGTGAGAGAAGGAGGTCATACACAAACTCTTGTTTGTAGTGATTTTTTTCGTTTCAAGCTTGATTTGCATATTCAATTTAAGTTTTCTCTCGTTTTAAGATTTATTTATTAATTTACATTAATATCTATTGTATGTTTGTTCGCATTGATTGTTTAATTAATTTCTGTTCGTTTTAAGTTTCATTGATGCTCTAATAGCAAAATATTTTTTTTCGTTTTAAGCTTGATTTTCATATTCAATCTAAGCATTTCTCGGTTTAAGATCTAATTATTTATTTATATTATTACTTGTTGCAGGTTTTTTGTTATGATTGTTTATTTAATTTCTGTGCGTTTTGAGTTTCATTTATTCTTTAATAGTAATTTATGGTCGTTTTGATTTTTAAATTTAAAAGGTAATTTTATCTGCTGAGCTTAAGTTTAAAATGGCTTTTACTTTTCTTTGAAAAACTTAATTTTCGGAAAGTTTTTTTTAATAAGTTAAAGTTAAAGTGGTTCTGCAGCAAAGGTTGATCTCAAGCAACGTAAATGAATTGTATAAGTTTCGTTCTCATTGGTCCGTTTTTTAGCAAACCGAAAAGAAATTTCACCAATAAAACTGCAAAAGAACTGTTTTACAGCAGAGCTTAGGAAATGGGGTTTCAAATTGGATGCTGAACCTGGCGTAATATTCATAAAGTTTCAATTGGAAAAGAAGCTTAATTAGTCCCCTCACGCCCTTTTTCCCCAAACCCATCCGATAAAAATTTTGAGATAGCAATTTTTTTAAAAATAGTTCAAACATCAGATAATAAAAACTCCGAGATTGACACAAACCCATTTTTTTCACTTTGATATTTCTACTTTAATAACAATTTTGATAATTCGATCAATATTTAATTTTTTTTTTATAGTTTGATTTTCAAGTAAGGAATTTGTATAAACTTGAAATTTTTTTCAACCAAAACGAACAAAAACTAATTTAAAAAAAACTTTCCTAAAAATATGTTTTTAAAATAAAATTAAAGTCAATTTTAAACTTAAGCTCAGCAGATACAAATACCTTTTAAAATTCAAAATCAAAACGACCAGAAATTACTATTAAAGAATAAATGAAACCCAAAACGAACAGAAATTAAATAAGCAATCATAGTAAAAACATACAACAAGTAATAATATAAATGAATAAATAGATCTTAAAGCTAGTAATACTTAGATTGAACATGAAAATCAAGCTTAAAAAAAAAAAAAAATTTCCTATTGAAGTAAAAATGAAACTTAAAACGAACAGAAATTAAATAAACAATCAATGCAAACAAACATACAATAGATATTAATGTAAATTAATAAATAAATCTTAAAACGAGTGAAACTTGTTTTAAGATTTTGAAATAAGGAATTTTTAAAAACTTGAAATTTTTTGCAATCAAAAACGAACAAAAATTAATTAAAAAAAAAACTTTTCGAAAAATTTTTTTCAAAGAAATGTAAAGGCCATTTTAAACTTAAGCTCAGCATATACAAATACCTTTTAAAATTCAAACTCAAAACGACCAGAAATTACTATTAAAGAATAAATGAAACCCAAAACGAACAAAAACTAAATAAGCAATTATAGTAAAAACATACAACAAGTAATATTATAAATGAATAAATAGATCTTAAAGCTAATAATGCTTAGATTGAACATGAATATCAAGCTTAAAATAAAAAAAAAAATTTTGCTATTTAAGTATAAATTAAACTTAAAAATAACAAAAATAAGAAAAACAATCAACGAGAACAAACATACAGTAGATAATTATTTAAATGAATACATAAATCATAGAACGAGCGAACTTTAGAGTGAATTTGCGAATCAAGATTGAAACGAAAAAAATCACTATAAGAAGGGGTTTGGGTATGACCTCCATCTCTCACTGTAAAAGTCTAAAACCTATTGTGTCATTGGCGCTTTACTGAAAACTATATGCGTCTTCAACAGTCTTGGAAAGTACAAACAACATCAAATTGAATATTTGATGTATAATGATATTAATTTTTGAAAGATCCATCAGTTCAAGATTTTATCTCACTGTAATTGCATTTTTATTTTCAATGCTGTAGGAACTGGAAAAGAAAATATTTGTAATATAATTTCAGTTAAGCGCCAATGACGTAGTAGGCTTTTGGTTTTTATTTACAGTTAGGAAAGGAGGCAGTATCCAAACAGTTGTTTGTAGTGAAACTAATTCGTCTTTAACAACTTTAAAAAGGGATAATAAATTAAACTGAATATTTGATGTATAATGATATGAATTACTGAAAGCTCATCAGTTCAAAATGTTACTATAATTTTAATGTTTATTTTCAATATTAAGTACAAAAGAAAAAATTTGTCATAAAATTGGTTTTCAGCAAAGCGCCAATGACGTAGTAGGTTTTAGACTTTTACAGTGAGAGAAGGAGGTCAAACCCAAACTCTTGTTTGTAGTGATTTTTTTTCGTTTCAACTTCCATTTGAATATTCAATTTAAGTTTTACTCGTTATAAAATTTATTTGTTAATTTACATTAATATATATTGCATGTTTGTTTGCATTTATTGTTTATTTGATTTCTGTTCGTCTGGAATTTCGTTTATACTTCAATAGAAAATGAAATGTTTCGTTTTTAGCTTGATATTCATATTCAATCTAAGTATTACTCGCTTTAAGACCTATTTATTTATTTATATTATTACTTGTTGTATGTTTTTTGCTATGATTGTTTATTTAATTTCTGTTCGTTTTGGGTTTCATTTATTCTTTAATAGTAATTTCTGGTTGTTTTGAGTTTGAATTTTAAAAGGTATTTGTATCTGCTGAGCTTAAGTTTAAAATGGCCTTTACTTTTCTTTGAAAAACTTAATTTTCGGAAAGTTTTTTTTAATAAGTTAAAGTTAAAGTGGTTCTGCAGCAAAGGTTGATCTCAAGCAACGTAAATGAATTGTATAAGTTTCGTTCTCATTGGTCCGTTTTTTAGCAAACCGAAAAGAAATTTCACCTATAAAACTGCAAAAGAACTGTTTTACAGCAGAGCTTAGGAAATGGGGTTTCAAATTGGATGCTGAACCTGGCGTAATATTCATAAAGTTTCAATTGGAAACAGAGATTAATGAAACTTTTAGGTAATTGTTTGAGTGACTTGATAAAAAAAAATAATAGCCAATACGAAAAAAGTGGTTTTATACAATAAGTTGTTTTTCATAATGCCTGGAGAATAGAAGGGTTTGTATATGTACAATATTAAAAAAGGCATTTTTGACAATCACCGGTGAATGTCGACACTCACGAACTTGGAACATTCGCGATAACATATATATGTGTGTATTTTATCTTATTAATGAACTTAAACACATAGATTCGGTTTTTTCCCGCTAGGGGCTTACAGTAACAAGGCCACCTCAAATGAAAACTAATTAATTAAATTGGTCAATTTGAAACTTACACAGCCATAAACGTCTTACATAAGTGTGAAAAAACAGGTAATTCAATTTTTAAGGAGAAAGATCGCCAGTTAACATTCTTTATTCTACCAGGAAAGTTCGTAGCCAACTTTAAAAATAGAGAACATGTGGTGATAAAAATAGCAAAAATTAGCAAAAAAATAAAGCCAACTTTAAAAATAGAGAACATGTGGTGATAAAAATAGCAAAAATTAGCAAAAAAATAAAGCCAACTTTAAAAATAGAGAACATGTGGTGATAAAAATAGCAAAAATTAGCAAAAAAATAAAGCCAACTTTAAAAATAGAGAACATGTGGTGATAAAAATAGCAAAAATCAGCAAAAAAATAAAGCACCTTATAAAAATAGAAACTGTTGTTTTCTTGATTGTTCTGGTTAAAAAAAAAATCGGGACCTAGTTCAGTAAGCTCTTTCCTTTGAAAAATAATCCTAAGCAATACTTTTTGAAAAGAGCTTGGCTAGGCTAAGGCTAGTCTGGTAAATTTTTAGGTGGCACTATAGTTTAGCTAGGATGAAAATGAAAAGATTATTTGATGCCTTGTTTAAGCTCTTTCATAATACAATAATTGGTTCTGTCGCAAATTGCATCTTGAGCCCTTAAAGGGGCCCGAAGGTATTTTATATGAATTATGAAAGAGCATAAAAAAGCATCAAATGATGTTTTCACTTTCATCCTAGCTAAATTATATGACCCACTGAAAATTTACCATGAACTTTAACCCCTCGCTCCAACCCCACTAATGTGCTAATATATACAGTGTGTTGGAATATACCCTGAATTGTTGATGGAAAAGTTTCGAATCGCAAAATTCAGCGCTATTTTCGTTGACGGTATTTGAAAAACTTGAAACGGTAAGAAAACGGTTTGAATTGAAAATCAAGTATTTTGTAGGTTAGGTTATAACTTCTTCTTGTGGTTACAAAACTGAAATACCTTTGGTCCCCTTTAGGGGCTCAAGATGCAATTTTTGACAGGAGCGATTATTGTATTGTGAAAGAGCATAAAAAAAGGCATCAAATAATGTTTTCACTTTCATCCTAGCTAAATTATAGTGCCACCTAGAAATTTACCAGAGAAGCTACACTGGGCCTGACAAGAGGCTGGAACAAGTATTCTGAAATGGTGTCTTGCATACCATCTAGTGCTTGGTCACCATTAACTACACTTTCTAACAAATCAGAATTATCACTTTCGGAACTTGATGAGCTCATATTTATTCACAGGATGGATTTTAAATAATATAGCAATAAACAGATTTTGTAAGTTTGAATTTTCACAAATGAAAAGCACTGTCGGATTTATATGAAATAGTTTCCGCTAATTTGTTTTTAGTTTCACGGCTTATCATCGTTTTATCATTGGAAACATTGCACTGCTGATGGATTCTAACTAAAAATACTTATAGCAACAAAAGAAAACTCAGAGGAAACACGGATTTTTAGGTATGAAAAAACCTAAGATAGATCCAGAGGACTAAATATGGTTTCATTTTGGTGTCCTTGGAAATTTATGACTGAATGCTCTAATAGAAGAGGAATATGACGAAAAGTTTTTATTTATAATGCCTTGACCATAGAAGGGTTTTTGTATTTGTGTTTAATTTAGACAATCAAGCAGATCTTTTGCGGTATTGCGACCACACTGTTGTTCTTGATCGAAGTTGAACCGGTTTCTCTGTCTGTATTCAGAGATAAGTAGCTTAGTCTTAGTGATGTAAAGTACTATCCAGGTATATTTTAAGTAACTATTTAATATATAGAGGTAGTTAGGTATTTAATATAAAGCGTTCTGGGCGGCCTGCTTCCCATAATTCTCTGTTGTAGTTTCCATAATTTTGTGGTCGCTATACCATGTAAGTATCAATAAAACTTTTAGTATGAGTATTTTAACCGCAGTCGGTTAATGAAACACCAGCTGGCTATATTTTTTCACTCTAAAACACTTTCAGTCAGCTAAACTTTAGCGTAAAGAGTAGGTAGTTGAAAATAAAACCATCCTTATATAGAGTAACTTTTGTTTGTTTCGAAATTTAATGTCGCTCTTTACTTCCATTAGAAAACATAATTTTGTTTTTACTTAAAAGTAACAGTTTTAGTAATCCAGTAACATTTACTGCTTTAGGACCGTTTACTATATCAAAGGGTTGAAATTTGGAAATTCAGTAGGCTACAATAATCTTAAGCGCTGATGAATGTTCAACCTTAATTCCATAGACAATTGAACATCCTTGAATTAAAGCTTAGGAGCAAAATTACAAATTCTATCCTTTTTTCTTCTATCTCATCTGAAAAATTGACGCTTTTCCACAAACAAGTTGTGCCATGTACACTTCCAAAAAGAGGCCCTACAATTGCATAGTGATCAATGTGTCACGTGTGTGAAACAATTGGTGCTCCGAAATGCACACACTTTGGAAGACAATGAATAGTCCCTTGCGTACATGGAAATATTTAAGGAAGATATGGTTTCTTATTTTTGGCTCATTACCAGTAGTTCCGCAAGTTCTATATATTCTAAATTAAGGTATTCGTCATTTGATAAGGCCCGTTATTATTTAAAAAAAAAATACTATTTTTTATTGTGTGGTGTTTACTTTAAAGCAAAAACACAAATATTCGGAAGAATGAGGATATTTCTTAATTAGCATGAGTTAATAAACCTTGAACAAAAGGGAATTAGAATCTCCTAATTCTATAAGATAAAACTTTTAATTTATAATTATTCTGAATAGAATATTTTTGATAGTTTTGTCTTGTTTATAACGTCGCATGGTAGATTTAAGCATTTGATACGCCACTAGTTTCTTACGTCGCATCATCACGAGGTTGTAAATGTCTCTTGAATCTCTTTTTGAAGAAGGAAAATATCCCCAGGAGGAAAATGTCTCTTGATCTTCAGGGAAAGTATCCCCAGGAAGATTGTTATAGATCAAAGTGCAATATTGAACGAAATCGTTCTTCAAGTACTCTGCTCTCGGCGTGTCAACCTTAAGGTAATTGGATCGAGCTCTATGCCTTAGGCCCAGCGCCCACGGGGAACTGTTTCAAGACAACGGTTGGAAACTAGTCAAATCTGCAACTGGTTTAGGACCAGTTTACAACCAAAATGAAACGCGTCTCCACCCACGGACGTGAGTGGTTGTGGATCAGTTGTGTTTATCTAATTGAGCAGTGCAGTGTTGTTAAATGAGGAAGACTTATTGATTATTGTGAGTACCTCAGGTTTCGTAGGATTCAGAAGGAGTACTGGGTCCATCCCCACTTTGAAAAGAATGCAAAGTCTCGTCTGTTCTTAGCAGCAAAAAAATTGTCTCCAACAGATTGAAAATTTATCGCATTTTACAGAATGTTGAAGGAATCTTACCTGGAGTTACAAGGATTGTACAATCAATCATACAAGGATTGTACGTACAAGGATTGTACGCCCGATCGTCGACAAAATGCCTCGCCAATTATCCTACGAATTTCATGTTTAATTCCTGGTCCGATATGTTGAGAACCAAAATAATTGGACAATATCAACGTGATAAATCCCAAAAATGTGTGGGACAGTAGAGGAGGGGGTGTTACTCCGGACCCCACCACGTGGCTTATGGTTTTCTCAGTGAGAATGAAAAAACAGGAATTTTCTCACTTGAAAAACCATGAATTTTGTCACATTTAAGTCTGTTTTTATGGTTTTTGTCAGTGAGAATTTGAAAAACAGGAACTTTCTCACATTTTTGTATGTTTTTATGGTTTTTGTCAGTGAGAATTTGAAAAAACAGGAACTTTCTCACTGAGAAAACCATAAATCACGTGGTGCTGGCACGAGTCAGAACACCTGTGCTGTCGACCTCAATTCACCTATCGTGAATCAATAATTCCCCTTAGAAATAACAAATTAATTTCCCCTTTCTTGACAGATCAATCAATCAATGACATCATCTGTCAGACTTTAAAAATTTTCGCCTAGAAACATTTCTCCAGGAATAGATCCAAATCATTAATGTCTTTGCCTCGGGAACAGTTCTACTGGTCGAACTCCAAAGGATCTTAATAACCCAAGGCCATGGAAACAATTAGGCAAGAAACATCTTAGCGATGAATTGTTTTAGCGCGCGAAAAGGTTTCCTATTAATTTGAAATGCGTTAGCGCAGAGATGCCAATAACAAAGGAACACGCTGAATTTGCGTTTAGGGATTATTTGGGCGAAACCGTTTTAGACAGGTTATGGAACTATTTCGGCGAAACAGATAGAGACATTTTAAAAGAAGATTTTTGAAGAGATTTTAGAAGAGAATTTAATGGTGAAACTCTGTGGTCGTTATAATACACAAGTTTCATTTGAACAGTGTTGTGAGGTCCTCTAACCCAACCCCAAAGGGTTCCAATCCTCCTACCCCAACCCCGAAGGAAGCCCCCGGTCCTCAAAGGCCCCCCAAGCTCCCAAAGGCCCTCCACCGGTCCCCAAATGTCCCCCAGGCCCCCAACTGCCCCCTCCCGGACACTCAAAGGCCCCCCAAGCTCCCAAAGGGCCACCGGCGCCCCAAAGGCCCCCCCAGACCCCCTAATGCCCTCCCCGGGCCCCCCCAAGGCACCTCGAGCGCCCCAAGGCCCACCCGGGTCCCCAAGGCCCGCCACCGGGCCCCCAAGGTCCCCCCGGCCCCCAAAGGCCCTCCCGGCGCCCCAAAGGCCCTCCCGGCGCCCCAAAGGCCCACCCAGACCCCCAAATGCCATCCCCGGACCCCCAAAGCCCATCCCCCAGTCCCCAAAGGTCCCCCCGAGCTCCCAAAGGACCACCGACCCTCAAGGGACCCACAGACCCTCAATGGCTCTCCCCGAGCACCCGTCTTTCGTTGATGTGTGTTGTCTGAAACCTATGATTTGGGATGTGTAGTTTGCTACTTCAGGCTCTTCTGAGCTAAGGTTTCCTAGTATTTCCTAGGTGAATGTTGTCTGAAACCAATAGTTTGGGATGAGTAGTTTGCTATTTCAGGCTTTTATGAGCTAGGTTTCTTAGACATTCGTTGGGGTGTGTTGAGTGAAACTTATGATTTGGGATATGTAGTTTGCTATTTTTGACTTTTCTGAGTTGAACTTCTTAGTCCTTCATAGGTGTGTGGTGTCTGGAACCTATGATTTGAGATGTGTAGTTTGCTATTTTCGACTTTTCTGAGCTGGATTTCTTAGCCATTTATAGGTATGCGTTGTCAGAAAATTATGATTTGGGATGTATAGTTTGCTATTTCAGGCTTTTCTGAGCTAAGGTTTTCTAGTATTTCGTTGGTGAATGTTGTCTGAAACTAATAGTTTGGGATGAGTAGTTTTCTATTTTTGACTTTTCTGAGCTAGGTTTCTTAGTCTTTCTTTGGTGTGTGTTGACTGAAACCGATGATTTGGGATATGTAGTTTGCTATTTTTGACTTTTCTGAGCTGGATTTCTTAGTCTTTCATAGGTGTGTGTTGTATGAAACCTATGATTTGGGATGGGTGGATTGCTACTTTTGACTTTTCTGAACTGGATTTCTTAGCCTTTCATAGGTGTTTGTTGTCTGAAACCTATAGTTTGGGATGACTAGTTTGCTATTTTTGACTTTTCTGAGCTAGGTTTCTTAGCCGTTCATAGGTGAGTGTTGTCTGAAACCTATGATTTGGGATATGTAATTTGCTATTTCCGACTTTTCATAACTGGATTTCAAAGTCTTTCTTAGGTGTGTGGTGTCTGAAACATATGATTTGGGATGTGTGGGTTGCTATTTTTTTGACTTTTCTGATCTGGATTTCTTAGCCATTCGTAGGTGTGTGTTGTCTGAAAACTTTGATTTGGTATTGTTAATTTGATATTTTTGACTTTTCTGAGCTAGATTTCTTAGACTATCATATGTGTGTCCTTTCAGAAAATTATGATTTGGGAGGTGTAGTTTGCTTTTTGGACTTTTCAGAGCTAGGATTCTTAGTCACTCATAGGTGTTTATTGTCTGAAACTTAGAGTTTGTGATGAGTAGTTGGCTATTTCAGAATTTTCTGAGCTAAGGTTTCTTAGTATTTCGTAGGTGAATGCTGTCTGAAACTTATGATTTGGGATATGTAAATTACTATTTCGAGCTTTTCTGAGTTGGATTTCTTAGGTGTGTAGTGTCTGAAACCTATGATTTGGGATGTGTAGTTTGCTATTTTCGACTTTTCTGAGCTAGGTTTCTTAGCCTTTCATAGGTATGTGTTGTCAGAACATTATGATTTGTGATGTGTTGTTTGATAGTTAAGTATTTTCTGAGCTAAGGTTTTATAGTATTTAGTAGGTGAATTTTGTATGAAAACAATAGTTTAGGATGTTTAATTTGCTATTTCCGACTTTTCATAACCGGATTTCTTAGTCTTTCGTAGGTGTGTGGTGTCTGAAACCTATGATTTGGGATGTGTGGGTTGCTATTTCAGGCTTTTCTGAGCTGGATTTCTTAGTCTTTCATAGGTGTGTTGTGTCTGAAACTGATGATTTGGGGTGGTTGGTTTGCTACTTTTGACTATTCTGAGCTGGATTTATTAGCCAATCGTAGGTGAGTGTTGTATGAAAAATATAGTTTTGGTTGTCTAGTGTGATATGTTTGACTTTTCTGAGCTAGGTTTCTTAGCCGTTCATAGGTGAGTGTTGTCTGAAACCTATGATTTGGGATATGTAATTTGCTATTTCTGACTTTTCATAACCGGATTTCTTAGTCTTTCGTAGGTGTGTGATGTCTGAAACCTATGATTTGGGGGTGTGTGGGTTGATATTTTTTGAATTTTCTGAGCAGGATTTCATAGCCATTCGTAGGTGTGTGTTGACTGAGACCTATGATTTGGGATGGTTAATTTGTTATTTTTGACTTTTCTAAGCTAGATTTCATAGCCTTTCATAGGTGTGTCCTTTCAGAAAATTATGATTTGGGAAGCACACAAAAACTTACACATGCAAACGAAAACTTACATGCACGCCAAAACTTACATGCACACAAAAACTTACACACAAACACACAAACACACAAAACTTACACACACAAACACACGAAAACTCACACACACACGCAAAAAATTACACCCACACAAAAACAAACACACACACACACACACACACAGAAAAACTTAAACATGAACACAAAAAAACTCACACACACACACACACAAACTTACACATGAACACAAAAAAACTCACACACACACGCACAAAAACTTACACACACTCACAAAACTTACACATACACACACGAAAACTTACACAAACACGCCAAAACTAACAAACAAAAAAACTAACACAGGCACAAGAAAAATAACACATACACAAACTATATATATTTCAAACACTCTCCAAAAATTACACACACACACACACCCACAAACTTACACACACACACACGCACACACAAAAACTTACACAAGCACACGAAAACTTACATGCACACAAAAACTAACATGCACACAAAAACTTACACACACACACAAAAACTTAGACACACACACACACACACACGAAAACACACACACACACACACACCAAAACTTACACACACACAAAAAATTACACACACACACACACACACATACACAAAAACTTACACATGAACACAAAAAACTCACACACACACACGCCAAAACTTACACACACACAAAAACTTACACACACACACACACACATACACAAAAACTTACACATGAACACAAAAACTCACACACACACACTCACAAAAACTTACACACACACACACACACAAAAAACTTACACACACACACACGAAAACTTACACACACACGCCAAAACTTACATACACAATAACTTACACACACACACACACACACAAACACAAAAAACACACACACACACAAAAAACTTACACACGCAAAAACTTCACACACACACACACACACACACACACACACACAAACTTACACAAACACACAAAAAAATTATATCCACACGCAATATCTTAGACACACAAAAACTTACACACACACACACAAACTGACACACACTCACACACACTTAAACACACACACAAAAAAGATTACACACACACACACTATAAAATAATCACAAACGAAAAAAAGTACACACACACACAAAAACTTACACACACACACACACACAAAAAAACTTACACATTCTCAATAAAAAAAACATTCACAAACAAACTTACACGCACACACTAAAACTAAAACACACACTAAAAAAATAACACACACAAAAGCTGAGACACACACAAAATGACACACACACACACACACACAAAAACTTACACACACACGCAAACACTAACACACACACAAACATAAACTTACACACACAAAAACTTACACACACACACACACACACACAAACACACTCACACACACACGCAAAAACTTACACACACACAAAAACTTACACACACACACACACACAAAAAACTAACACACACACACACACACGAAAACTAACGCACACACACAAAAACTTACACACACACACACACGCCAAAACTTACACACACACAAAAACAAACACAAACACACACACATACAGCATCACACACTCAGACACACACACACACACACACAAACACACACACAACCACCCACACACACACAAAAAAATACACACAAAAACACACACACAAATTTACACACACACAAAAACTTACACATATGCACACGAAAACTTACACACACACGCCAAAACTTACACACACACACACACAAAAACTTACACATGCACATGAAAACTTACATGCACACAAAAACTTATACACACACACACGAAAACTTACACACACATGTCAAAACTTACACACACAAAAGCTTAGACACACAAAAACTTACACACACACACACAAAAACTAACACACACACTCACAAAATTACACACACACACACAAACAAAATTAAAAACAAACACAATTACACACACACACACACACACACAAAAACTAACACACACACGCAAACACTAACACACACACACAAATTTACACACACACACACAAAAACTTACACACACACACACACACACGAAAACTTAC
>NC_142811.1:4216149-4230038 GCF_049724085.1 Artemia sp. Qi Xiang Cuo
CATATATTTTAGCCTCTGTATCCTCTTGATACTCTCTCATACTACCCCGTGTACTCCTTCCTTATCATATCATTCCTATACTCATCTCTGTCTCTCTATTTAGGTATTAATTTAAAAAAACTTTCTCCACAAGCAAGTTTTTCAAAGAAAAGTAAAGAGCTCTATTAAGCAAGAAATGAGCAAAGCTATTGTTTACTTTTATTTTATATCTCCTCAAGGTGACCTGAAAAAAAAATATATAATATCATTCCCTAAGAATTCTCAAAGAGAATTCTTAGGGAAATCTATTTTCTTTGACAACTTGGATACACTTACACTCTTTTGATTTATTTAAATTGTAAAAGCAGAAGTAGAAATAGTAGTAGCCCGAAAGTTTCAACTTAATACCCCCAGTCACTCTCGATATATTGCTGAGGTGACTTATTGGTAACCATACGCACATTGGCTTTTGATCTAGTTTTGAAGCAATATTTAGTTTTAAAGTATTATGGGCCAATTACATACCCGAAATCCGTAGATTTGTAGTTACTGGACCATTCTACTATGCTGAACAAAATGGTTGCCTCAAATATTGATAGGATGTGTTTGGAAAATGAATGGGCTGGGAAGGAGGGCCGCTTGCCCTCCAATCTCTTTTGATTCTTAAAAAGGGCACTTGTACTTTCTATTTCGTTCAACATCCGCCTAAATATTCCTTGAGAGCTTCATATTAACACCCTTAGCTTGCGTAGTAGCAATAGTAGCAGTAGTATTAGTAGCAGTATGCACACAGCACCTTTGGTTTCTTCAACATCTTCTTCAATACACGCTGAAAATTTCAACTTAATAACGTCGATCGTTCCTGAAGTATTTCTGATGCTCTGATCCTTTGGACAACCTATGTGGGCATAGTGTGTTTTGAATTAGTTCCATAAAGTTTCAGTACTTTCAAAATTTTTCGCATTAATACCCTTAGTTTTGATAGCAGCACTAGTAGTAGTAGTAGAAGTAGAACTAGTAATATTAGCCTTATTCTTAGTGGCAGTAGTGATAGTAGAAGTAGTAATAATAGTAGCAGCAGTAAAAGTATAAGTATAAGTAGTAGCATTAGCATGCAAATATTTTCATTAGTTAGTTCAACATCCCCCAAAACAAGACCTGTTAGTTTCAACTTCAGACACCAAACTGTTCCTAAGATTATTGCTGTTACTTCCTTTTGACAACCTACTTACAAACGACGTATTGTTATAAAGTTCACCCCCCCCCCAAAAAAAAACCTTGAAAATTTCACCTTCAAAACCTTAGGCTTAGTCGTAATAGTAGTCACAGTAGTATTGATATTGCCAGTAGTTGTATTAATAGTAATAGTGGAAGTACGAAAAGCAGTAGTAGAATTAACGTATTGCCTTTCCAAGTAGTTGCAATAGAAGTAGTAGTTGAAGTAGTAGTAAATATAGCAGTGATAGTAGTATTAGTAGTAGCGTGCACATACTGTCATTTGGTCGGATGATCTTTCCCTTTTTAGTATTCTCAGAAACTTCCAAGTTAATACCTCAAAAAATTCTTGAGATGCGTTCTTTTCACAGTGTTCAAGCACATAGCGGCTTTTGATTCAGTTCAAATTTCCCCTCATCATTGTAAATGGAGTAGTGTGGTAGTAGTAGTAGCAGTGGTAGTAGTACTAGTAGTGGTAGTTGTAGTAGCAGTGATAGCATGCTGATATTGCCTTTTTGATGATCTCCCTTATCATTTCCTGAAAGTTCTAACTTAATATACCCAGTCATTCCTGAGTTACGCTCTTTTGACAATCCGTATACACATAACGTTTTTTGACTTAGTTCAACACTCCCCTCAACATTCTCTAAATGACCCATATTAATACTCGCTGTCTTTTTGGAAGGTAGAGTTCAAAAATGTTTACCTTTTTCAATAACATATACTGTATGAAAAGAATGAACAAATCGCCTGACTTACACTCCTTCTCCTCAGGATTATGGGGAGGTTGATACCCCCAAAGACATAATTACTGGACCTTTCGATAATGCTGAACAAAACAGCTCTTAAAATTTTGATCGGTTGTGTTTTGGGGAATGGTAGGCTTGTGGGAAGAGGCTGGTTGCCCTTCATTTACTTTTGACTCTTAAATAGGGCACTAGAACTTCCGACTTTCAATCACATGGGACCCATCATACCTTAAGTTTATACGACCACCTCTTCCATAAAAGCCTTATATGCCCCGGGGCACAACTTATAACCCTTGCCCCTGGCCTCTCTGGGTTGGTTCCACCCTGAAGGCATTGTTATATCCTCTTTGGACTATTGTGAACAAAATGGCTATCTCACAATTTCGATCGGATGCGTTTGGGGAAAAGAGGTTGCCAGGGAGGTTTGGCTAATTGCCCTCTATCACTTTTGACTCTTAAGAGGGAAGTAGAATTTATAAATTTCCAATAAAAGTTCACACAACCCCTAGTTTTATAAAAACCTTACATGTCCCGGGGGCATAACTACAACCCTTGCCCGCAGACTTTGGGGGGTTGTGTCAGCCCTAAAGGTCTTGTTATGTGATCTTTGAACTGTTTTGAACAAATAGCTCTCCCAAAATTTTCCATTGAATGTATTTGGGGGAAATAAGACGTGAGGGGGGGGGGCAGTTGCCCTCCGATCACTTTGACACATAAAAAGGGCACTAGAATTTCTTATTTCCAATCCAATGAGCCCTCTCCGAAGTTTATGCAACCACCCTTTCCAAAAACACCTTATATGTCCCTGATGCATAGCCTACAACCCTTGCCCTGAGGGCACTTTAAACCATGCTTAACAAAAAATTTACATCCTTTCTATCTCAAAAATTTGATTAAATATGTTTGGGGAAATGATCGGCGTGGCGGAGGGCTGGTTGCCCTCCAATTATTACTGACTATTACTAAGGACGCTAGAACTGTAAATTTGAGCCTCTCATCAAATGAGCCTCTTTCGAAGTTCTACGACAACTCCTTATACGAAGTGCCCAGATCTAAAAAAAAAATAATAATAATAATACATTGTCCCACATCGCTCTTTACTTAGGCAGCGCTATTGCGCTGTTCTTGGAAATAACTCTTATTGATACTGAGTTTTAACTAAATCGCGCTTTTCATGTACCTCAATTGGGGATCTTAACGTCTTTGAGGAAAATGTAGAGCAAAAACTGGGTCAGAACTGGCCATTTCACAAGCGGACAAAAATTGGGTCTCATTAAGTGGTGAATCCTCATGGATACTCCTACCAGCAATACCGTATAAATGCAAATCTGAAAAAGATTTTCTTTGTTTTACTGCGGTAATTTTTCTCAAGTTAATATCTAACTCAAGTAAGTCTTCTCCTTGTCTGAGAGACCTTGACCTTTTTTCTATTGGATCCGTCATACATAAATTCAACCAACGAAAATTATTTAAATTCACATCAAAAGGAGTTCCTCAAATCGTATAACTTTACTTCTGGTAATATAATTTTCAAATCTTGAGAGAAAATTGTCAACGCTCCAATTAATCGTGTGTACGTATTTCACAAACTCTTATAGTTTTGTGCAATATTTTAATTTCTAAGAATTTATACTTGGCGAACCCCAGCATATTTCCTTAATATTATCTAAATATATTGCTGATTAACCACACTCCCAAAACAAAAATTGTTTTATATTTGCTGTTATCTTAATAGGCTCTAGCTATAAGCTATTTTTATAGGCTAAAAACTTATTACCAATTCTTCAGAAAACATGGGTTCGGCTCAAGACGAGTTTTTAGACAGTGCTATTCCTCTGGGTGCCACCAGAGTAATTACTCTAACGCCACCAGTGCGACTACTGATGGTACTAGGATATGGTATCATGACTCACGGTCTCTCTTGGACTGTTCTGCTTCCAGTATTCGTAATCTTAAGAGCTGCTAGGGTCAACCCTGAAGCCACTAATGTAAGTTCTCTGGCACCAACGCTGGCACCAGAGTATGTAACGCTGCCCACGGTGCCACGGTCAACTCTGACGCGCCACGAATTCTACTAGTTATACCCTTGCTGATTCGTGCTGTGGGCTTGCCACAGCTATTACCAGTGGGGTTATGATAAGTGTACTACCTGTGAGGGAGTAAGTGCCCCAGTGCCAGGGCCTGTGCCACCAATAATCAACCACTGGATTGACATCTTTTGGCAAAACTATTTACTGGGTCAAAAATAAAAGAAAACCGGTTAAAAAGTTCATAAAGCTATAGTAGTAGCTTTGAAATTTATTGGACACTGAAGTATATCATGATGTAATCCTATATAACGATAATAACTAATTTCACTGATTAATTAAATAAAATAATTTGCCTACATTAAATTTTCCTGAGTGCATGTATATTAACTAAATTAAGTGCGTGTAAATAACTTAACTTAGGTACATTAACTAAGTTAAAATCAACGGTATCGTTAAGTGGATGGAACTCTAGGATTATTTATACATCTTATGATTCACAAAGTACCAAGGGCATAAAAATGAGGACTTTTTTCCCCTGGACCCATCTTAGGTATATTCATATCTGAAAAAAGCCATTTTTTCTAAGATGTTTTTTTTTGTTTCTTTCAAGATTATAAAATCCTTAGAAGCAAAACTAATTAATTAAATTTAGCAACGCGTTTCGTCTGTAAAAATTAAATATAAAAAACTGATTGATTGACAGAGACCTACACCTTAGAAGAAGGGACACATTTTTATCTTGTATGGTGCCCTAGCTTATTCTTGTGCTGTTTTTTCCACCACTGTTTCTAATTTGGCACTTAGCTCTACGAAAAATTGCATAACCGCAAATAAAGGTCCATTTTCGTAAGAATTGAATTCACTATTCTTCCCAATTTTGTAAGATATATATGACTGAGTAAATTTCTATTCAGCCAATTCAAACAATAGGTTCTCATTTCACCCTCCTTGTGACAGAGAGTAGGGTGTTTCCGAGTGTTTGTGAGTAGATGCGTTGAATTCGTCCCAAGCGTACAAAACATCCCAAGTATATATATATATATATATATATATATATATATATATATATATATATATATATATATATATATATATATATATATATATATATATATATATATATATATATATATATATATATATATATATATATATATATATATATATCATATATATATATATATATATATATATATATATATATATATATATATATATATATATATATATATATATATATATATATATATATATATATTTATTTATTTTTCTTACTTTGTCATTGTCTGCTCTAGTTTGTGTGTGAGGAGAATATTTCCAGGGAATTATCTGGGGGATTTTCAGCGCTATTACCCCAACGCTCATTGATCCATCAGATATATATATATATATATATATATATATATATATATATATATATATATATATATATATATATATATATATATATATATATATATATATATATATATATATATTTATTTATTTATTTTTCTTACTTTGTCATTGGCTGCTCTAGTTTGTGTGTGAGGAGAATATTTCCAGGGAATTATCTGGGGGATTTTCAGTGGGGTGTGATTTTCTACGGGAGAAACTTTCCTTAGGAGAACTTTTTACGGTATGAATTTCCTGTCGGTGGTTTTCCACGGGAGAAACTGGGGAGGGGGGGATTTTCTACTGGAAATTAGCCACAGAGGGGGAGGAGAATTTTAAGGTATGATTTTTAAATGATAAGATATTAATTGAAATAATAAGTTTTTTTTATAACTGAAAGTAACGAGCAACATTAAAATTGAAAACGAACAGAAATCAGCAAAGGGGTAGGCTGTCCCCTTTCTAGTCCTTCACTCACTACGCTAATTTTTTTCAAGTCCTTTAAAAAATTTCCTTATTCTAATTCAATATCCTTTCTGTTTGAGTGGTGTTCTTGAGGAATCTTGATAAAAAGCCATACTTTAGCGTAAAGAGCGAAGAGTTGAGGAGGGGGTAGTCACCACATGTACAGAATAATTTATTTTCGTTTCAAGTTTTAATGTTGCTCCTTAGTCCTTACTATCAGTTCAAAAAACCTGTTTTTTACTCCATTATTAGATAGATCACGGTCGGAGCCATTTTGTTGCTTTGCTTGGGCAGTTGCACAATGAAATGTTTGAATCAGCGAATATTTCAAAGCAAGTCTGTTTAAAAAAAAATCGTTATTTCAGTACATTTATTACTCAAAACAGTGTGTCTTCATTGCATTATTATTTTCACGGCCGCACTATTTTATACCAGGGATCTTGCATCACCATTAGTGTCTCTTCGGCACAAAAGGGAATTTGATTTT
Source organism: Artemia sp. Qi Xiang Cuo (assembly GCF_049724085.1). NCBI lineage: Eukaryota > Metazoa > Arthropoda > Branchiopoda > Anostraca > Artemiidae > Artemia > Artemia sp. Qi Xiang Cuo. Next base: position 4,222,449 of record NC_142811.1, read on the forward strand.
CACACTGTCTTTCATCGGGCCGTTTTCTTTGAGAAAACACAGATAATTCTTTTTATGGAGGAACCATATTTTTTTCGTTTTCTTGGGAGGGGTTCACACCTGAAAAAAGAGACAATAATCGATTCACTTCGAGAATATACAGCAACATAGGAAAAGCCAAGGTTTTTTGGGGGAGGGTCTATACGTACCCGAAATATCACCCATCCCTCCTTGTGAATTTTCTTGGTTCTTAGGATCCCACCTGAAAGAAGAGACGCATGGAGACTGCTTAAAATATTGGTATCTATCAGGGTTACCAACTGCCGACGTCTAAAAAAAGTGTAAATCAAGGCCAAAAGAGGGAAAGCAAAAAAAATTGCACGCTTCCCCTCTGACATAAAAAAGAGCATTTCACACGAAGAGTTTGCAAGTTGGCAACCCTGGTCCTTAGGTTAAACAAGCTTCTGACGAAGTTACCAACTACTGACGTTTAAAGCAAATTGCGCATCCTCTCTAAGGTAAAAGAGAGTGCATTTCACACACAAAAAGTGCAAGCTGGCAACCCTGGTATGTATAGTATTCTATGGTCTTTGAATTCGTTCCATTATTTACCAGTTTTCATAACGAGTTTCCAAGTGACAGGATTGTTTATCTTCTTCCAAATACGTCAGTCAACAAACAGGCAGGGCTTAGTGAAGTTACACTTAATGATACAAAAAATGAGCCAAGAATTATCGTTTTCAAAGATAAGCGTTTTTCGGGGACGAAAAAGATTTGCATTATAAAACTAGAGATCTCAGAGATAACAAAAAACTATTGAAATTATTTTTACGTTTCCGTGCGTATATATAGTGTTATTATGACGCGAGAATACAGAGAGGAGAAGGACGGAATTGTTTACGAGATTGCAAAGCCTGAGCATTATGAGGATGTGAAGCGATTGTTCTTACATGATTTTTTGGAACGTGAGCCACTTGCACTGGCTGCTGGTAATAACAACAAGTTTAAAAAAGATGAAGAAAAAGAGTAAGTAAAATAGTAACTTTTCCTGGCCGGTAATTTCCTTTACCGTCTCTCAAAAGGAAACATCTTGATAAAATAAAAATAGCTACCATTAGATTACTTATGTTGGTAAATGTGCAGTGGGTCATATAATTTAGCTAAGAAGAATGTGAAAACGTCATTTGATGCCTTTTTTATGCTCTTTCATAATTCAATAATCGCTTCTCGGGTTACTTTCATTCTGAGCCCTTAAAGGGGCCCCGAAGGTATTTCATTTTTGTAACCAAACAAAAGTTATCAACACTAGTTAGGTTATTGAAAAATAGTTAAAAACAAATCACTAGTTTATAAATAAATCTAGTTCCAGAGTAACATATTCCAAAAATACTTATTTATAATAATTCAAACCTCATTTATTAGGCAATTCAAATATAAACCGTTTTCTTACCGTTTCAAGTTTTTCGAATGCCGTCGACAAAAATAGCGCGGAGTTTTATGATTCGAAACTTTGCCGTCGACAATTCAGGGTATATTCCACTTCAAGGTATATATTTGCACATTAGGGGGGTAGGGGTGGGTTTAATTTGCAGTGGGCCATATAATTTAGCTACGATGAAAGTGAAGGCATCATTTGATGCTTTTTTATGCTTTTTCATTATTCATATAAAATACCTTCGGGGCCCCTTTAAGGGTTCAAGACGTAATTAGCCCCAAAAGTAATTATTGAATGAGGAAAGAGCAAAAGAAAGGCATCAAATGACGTTTTCACTTTCATCAGTTATTGTTTTCAATTTTTTTTTCGGATTACTTCCATCAGTATTCCACAGTCTATTCCAGTTGGTATCGGGACAACATCCTAGGAACATGAGACCTGCCTCAAACCTTTTGGTGAGACCAACACCTACAGTATGGTCGGATTTTGCACCGGATGTGGCGTGCGCGAAAGTTTGGAACGTGCTTCCACAAGAGCTTAAATGTAGGAGCTCCCTTAAAAATAATTTGAAAAATTATCGGTAAAATTCTACTTTAGCTACTTTTGACTATCTTAGAAAGGGGTTAGGTGAGGAAAATAAAATTTCTAGGGATGGGTCTACAGGCTAAAGTATGTGCTGGGAAGATATTTTGAAGTACCTACCTCCACTCCTTTTCCCTCTAGAGGGTCCTGATCTTTGATGACGCTTAAAAATCTGTGAGTTATAGAAGTGAAACCTTGCAAAATAGATCTTCTGCTTAGATGAAGTACAACAAAACTGTTTTCAGCTTCACAACTTGGCTCAATCCCAATTTATACGGTTTTAAAGATATGCAAATGCATTTCCTAAATTTTGAAGAAAAAAAAAACATTGATATGGATTAAAATTATGCTCAAATAACTGAAATTGCATTTTCTGGGCTAAAGCCAGAGAAAAAGAAACTAATTACTGAAAATTAAGGTAAATGTTGTTTTGTCAAAAGTAGGCCATAGACCTGTCATGTAGGCAAATTTAAGGACCCTCTAGAGGGAGAAGGAGCGGGGGTAGGTACTTCAAAATACCTTCCCGGGACATACTTTAGACTGTAGAACCATCCCTGAAAGTTTCATTGTCCTTACCTAACCCCATTCCAAGATAGCCAAAAGTAGCTAGAGTAGAATTTTACCCTTTTTTCTGTTTTTTATTTATTTATTATTACTTTGTAAGGTTAAGGTATCTGTGCTTTCGGGGAGGAGGGGGGGGGAATCTCTTAGATAATGAATTGCATGGATGAGGGATGTGATTGTGTTAAAGAGTAAAGGGAGAGTTGTAAAGCGTGATTAGGAGGAATCGTTATTTTCTTAAGGGACTCAATGTGCGTTTTTTTCATAGGGATGTTTATTTATGTTTATTTATTTCTATTTGTTTTTATAAAACCCGATTGAATTGAAAATCTTAGCTGTATTATAAGGCCAACTGCAAATTTACCTTTATATTATGCTTTTTGGATATCATTTTCATGTTTTTGACAGTACAACCACCCCCCCCCCACCTGATTGTTTAACATATAGCCCTAAAAAATATTGAATCGATTTTTTTAGTCTCGTGATTACCAAATTATTTCAATGGAATTATTGGATTTAATATTATTTTGTAATGATTTGAATTGTGGATAACACAGGAAGAGAACATGATAATCTGGTGATTATAAACATACTGCATATTATAAACTAACAATTTCACTGTTTTACTGTTTTCTTGTAGTTCTGAACAGATAGTGGCTATAGATGGGTCAAAGGGAGGGAGGGGGATGCATTGCCCGAAACACGAATATGATATGCAAGAGGAACATAGAATAAGTAGTATATTGCTAGCCTTTTTTAGGTACTTGGGCACTATACGGGCCTTTACAAGGAAACCAGTCACGAAAACCCCGCTTTTTACGGGTTAATTCAAGACATCGCTATAGAGTAACGGAATGCATAGCGTGGATTTCTTTGCGTATACGATATTTAAACTGTTCTTTCTTGAGGTTTAGAGGGGGGGGGAAAGTACATAGGTTAGGTTAGGTTACGTATTTAATATATGCTATGCTTTACCTCAACCCCCCTAATGTGCGAATATATAACCCAAATTTGTTTATAAACTATTATATATTCATTCTATTTTATTTTATTTCATTAGCATTAAGCAAACTTGACTTTTTAGAAAGGTCCATAGAATGCCCAAGTACCCTTTTATATTTAATTAATCAGGAACCCGTCTCTTAAAACGTTACCAGTTTTCTTTCTCAGTGCCACCCAAACTGTCTCTTACTCTCATCTCTCTGTCTTTCCTCTTTCCTTTTTGTGTCAGTCAAGAAAAGGCTCAGTTTTAAATACAATATGAGACCACACTGGCTATATATAACGTAAAAAAAAATGAACGAAGAAAATTATTAAGAGGCCAAAAACAAAACGAGGGAGAGAATTTTGTACCGAGGCAATTAAATAAAAACATAGAGACCTCGCTTTAAATAGAGATACTGGGAATATCTATAGAAGCTCTATTTACGACAATTTTATATAAAGAGATTCAACCTACATGCCTTCTCCTTAAAAAAAAGATCAATTAGTCGTATAGGTACTGTTCTATTAGGCGGTACCCCCGCGATATAATGAGGAAATGCTAAAGGAAACTAGTCAAAAGGGTATCTGTCAATAGAGAAATGGATCGCAAACCGTGACTTTGTCATTGCGTTTATAATATTTAAACTATTGTTTTCTGGGGTTTAGGGGAAAAAAGGTACCTAAGTTAGGTTACGTATTTAATATATGCTATGCTTTACCCCCCTAATGTGCAAATACATAGACCAAATTTGTTTCTAAACTATAATATTTTCATCATATTTTGTTTTATTTTATTAGCATTAACCATACTTGACTTCTCGCGTGGGTAAAAGCTAATGCAACAGTACCGTCGTATAAATACAAATCATTTCATAAGTAAAGCTGAATTCGAGAGAGCGAGAACTTTCAGGTGGCGCGTGCTAAGGGTGGTGAAAACTATGCAAAGCGTGGCGGAAACTGTGCCAAGCGTGGCGGAACTGTGTGGCATACATTGCGTTCTGATTTTTACATCGGGTGGTGGAAAGTAGGCACCCCCTCGACCGATTAAACTGCCAGGACTACTGAATCTGATTCTTAAAAGATCTTTCTTGGTTTGTTTTTCTTTTTTGTCAGTTGTTTTGTTCCTTTTGTTTCGGATAACTTCAAAAGATTAGTTTTCTTTTGTACCAAGAATGATTTAGCGGTGGCATTTGCCAAAATTTCTGCTTTATTTGTTCGCTTTATTCACTGGGTGAAAAACACTCTTGTTTAGTTTTTTGTTTTTTGTAGACCCATCCCTGAAAGTTTCATTTTCGTAAACTAACCCCTTTCCAAGATAGCCAAAAGTAGCTAAAGTAGAGTTTTACCTTCGGCTCTATTAGAGCTTGTGATAGCCTTTTGAAAATAAACATTATCTTATCTAAGGGCTATTGAGAAGGAAACATGTTAAGATAATAATAATCCTTACTGCATAATATGCAAAAATTATTGTAGCAAACTTATTTTGCACACAACCCCGCTATACTTACTTGATAAACCTTGTTGTAAACCCGTGTTAAACAATCAGTCTACTACAATTATTCTTTACAATAATCATGATTATAATGGTCATTATTTTTCGTTTTGATCCATGTTTTCAAAATAAAAAATCCAGCAGTGGCGGATCCAGGAGGACGAAGAGGGCTATCCTGAAGATGTTGTTTCTTAAATATGTTTCTTCGTTCTCCGAAGAAAAAAACAACAAAAAAAACACATCCTTTTCCAGGTTAAAGAGTAAAGAACACAGTAATTAATATGGAAAAAAAAACTAAGTTATAAGATAAGTTTAATGTCAGATAAGCATAGGATAATTATAGGTTTAATAATAAAAAAAAAACTAAAGACCAAGTACAAGGATGCGTCTATTTTGCCCACATACAAAAAGAAGTGGATTAAGGAAAAAGAAAAAAAAGATTAAATGCACATTTAGAAAAAAATCAACTTCAAAATAACACAAAATGCAAAATTAATCCGAACAACACACGCAAATAATGCCAATTGACACAAATTGGAACAAACCATTTATATTTTTAAACACATCGAATTCAACATAAATCACGACAAGTGGAGAATCAGGTATAGAATATTATTGTGAAGGAAAACTATTCCTGCAAAATAACGGAAAACAACAGAATCTTCAGCTAACATCATAGACTTTATTCCTCGTTCTTTGACTTTTTCTCTGTTTTCTTTCTTGAACCTTATATGTTTTTTTTTTTGCCAATGCCAATTGATGGAAATTGAAACAAACCATTTAGATTTTTAAAACACATTGAGTTCAACATAATTCACGACATTTAAAGAATCAGGAATAAAAGATTATTGCGAAGGAAAATTATTTCTATAAACCTTTAACTGCTTGATCTTATACAAAAAATCCCAAGGTGGATGTACAGCATATGCTTATTTAAATTTAAAAAGCAAAGTTTAATACCATTACTATGGCTATAATGTTATTTAAAGATGTTTTCGTCTATTTTACTATAGACTTTATTCCTCGTTAAATGATCTTTTCTCTTTTTTCCCTCTTTAACCTTTCATGTTTTGTTTTTTAGCCAGATTTTGACAATCGCTTTCTAACTTTTATTGTTTTGATTGACCTACATCGTTTACTTTCTCATCAATTTATAATTTTTAAGAAATGAGGATATGAGAAGATGGTTAACTCCACTGTTAGAAAGTCAAGTGTCAATACTTGCTAAAGATGCAGTAACGAATGAAATTGTTGGACTCAGAACATGCAAAATCTTAAAAAAGGGATGTACAAAACAACCGACCATAGAAGGTAATGTAGAATCGATTTATTTATTTTCATCCCAGAATATAAATAACAGAGAAACAGAATATAAAGAACAGAAAAACAAAACAAAAAAGGAGAAGAAAAGAACTGTTTTCATACTTTAGCAATCGAGATAAATAAGCACTTGAACAAGGTCTTGACCTTACTCACCTATCCAATTACTTAGAACAAAGCTCTATAACCCAACAATCGCTTACCTCAGACCTGTTATCTTCCCCATTGATTTTTCGCAACGCTGAAAAAAAGTTAGGATATCAACACATTTTCTTGCTCTAGCTTGCTTATGAAAAAAAATTGAATTTCAACAGCTGAGAATTTTCGAAATTCCAACAGAGTTGAAGTTCCACCCTTCATTAGAATTTCTTCATCCATGTTGAATTTTCAATTTGATGAAAAATGAAATATTTGGATTGTGACTTAAGATACCTTCGATTTGAATTTACCTAAAGCTCATCAGAAATTCAACGTTCAATGCTTGATAAAGAGGCAACAACAAATAGAATTATTTGTTTCTTAAAGATTTTTACTTCATATACAAGTATTTATTACTAAATATTAATGATTGTTCCTATTCTTTCCACATTAGATTTGTCCAAACCTAGCTTATGAAAAGGTGGTGGCGTCCTAAAAATTTCTTAATTTTGAAGCCACCCAAAAAAATTGTCGAAGTCGCAGTTTTCAGGTGTGATTAGACATAAGATGGGCCCAGGTTTTCTTTCTACTTATTATCACAATGGTATATGTTTATATGTGTTTATATATTAACTATTTATAAATTATATTTATATAATGACTATATGAACTTTTTATATATTAACTATTAATGTATATTTATATATTTTATTAATATATATTCTTTAATATTTATTAATATCTTATTATTTTGTTGTTCTTGGCACTTTAAAATTGGACTTACCTCGCCAGTCATGATAAACAATATAGTTTGTTCTGGCTTGTCCTTAGCTGTTCATCAATAATAGTATTGCTGAGGCACAACAGAAAACTTTTATGACTTATGTATTTAGAGATGTCGACGTTTCGCAGGTAAATTATAATGATGACATTATGAACATTATTTGAATGTGAACTAGACTAGTATAGAACTTTCGTATTCCAGACACTATTCCAAGATCAGCATAGCGTATCTGAGTAGAAGGCTATCTTATAGTCCCGTACGAACCACGTGGTTTATGGTTTTCTCACTGAGAATGAAAAAACAGGAATTTTCTCA
>NC_142811.1:4230538-4284033 GCF_049724085.1 Artemia sp. Qi Xiang Cuo
ACCGGAAAGCTCCAGCTTTTGCGAGGCTATATTCAGAATGGTCGACTTCAAGTCAACATCCGGCTGCTGTTTAATACCATGAAAAACTAGAGTTCCAAGCTGTTTTTCTTGCTCATAATCATAAATTTTCACTTCTAATTTTGCAATACGGTTCTCTAAATTTTCAATCAGTCCTTTGATATTCTTTACTGATACCAACAATTGCTCTAGCTTCGGATTAAACTCAAGCGACACTGACGAGTATATTTCACTCACGATAGTCTCAACAGAAGTTTTCAGAGTTCGGTCGTTTCCGCATTTATCTTGAACTTGCCTAGTAATCGCGCTCATCATTGATTCTTTTGTCTTAGCGATTTCTTCCTCAGTTGCGACTATTTTAACTTGTAAATACGCGGTAGATGGTTCAGAAGAAACTGTTCTCAGCGATGCGAAAGTTTTGGAAGCCGTCTTATAAATGTCTGGGTTTTGGTTAACCTCTTTAAACGCACTTCCAACATTTTTATCAGTTTTTGTAGACGCTTCGCGGTAATTGTCCTCAAACGAGATGAGACTATTCTCCGTTAGGCGTGACTCTGTGTGATCTCCATACGCAAAAACTAAGTAGTTGAAGATTCCTTTTTTATCCTTTGAAACTTGGATAATTCTTACGGGCCATAGCGGGAATCTTTTGAAATTCGCTAACGCAAGCTGGAACTGTTGAAATTTTGACATTTCTTCGCTACTTCGAGAAAAACCAAAAAAGAAAAAAAAAATCAACTTATCTTTCAGTGGGCAGGCCCACGGCAGCAGTGGCAATCAGCAATTGACGGCTGGCCCGGTGGTCCGCGGAACCTGCTTTGTTATTCACCACCGTACTCTGGCATCCTTAATCAGCTAATCCAAAGTAATACGAACACCACACAAATAATAGGATAATCTGTTGATTGCTACCGTAATATAAGTCCTTTTTCTTTTCACAAAACGTGAATTAATTCACTTATTGCGAAACTGTCCACTGTAATTAATTCTAAATTTAATCCGGCTTAAAAATAAAACTGATGTTTACAGGTACTCTTGAGATAGAAACAATAGAATTTAAAAATGTTTTATAATTGAATTTTTTCTTAATAACTCTCCCTAAATACAACCAGTACTTACGTATTAGCCAGAAAACACGCGAGTGGTGGAGTTTGGTTAATGCTAATGAAGTAAATCAAAATATGATGAAAATACAATAGCTTAGAAACAAATTTGGGCTATACATTTGCACATAGGTGGGGTGGGGTTGGGGGTAAAGCATAGCATGAATCAAATACATAACCTAACCTAGGTACCTTTTTTTTGCCCCAAAACCCCAACAAACTAAAGTTTAAATATTGTTCACGGAGTGAGAAACCCTTTTTGCCTAGAGCGCCCAAGGAATTCTCTTGATAAAGAAGCTGCTTAACTAGTTTTGTTGTATCATGTTCCCTATACAATTTCTCGTGTGTTTTCTGGCTAATGCGTAAGTACCATACAATTTTCTAACCGTAAATATCAAAAAAGTTTTTTATCATCTGAAAATAGGCCTAAGGAGCAACATTAAAACGAACAAGAATTATTACATATATCAGAGGGGGGGGGGGTCGTTGTCTCCTCTTTAAAACCAAGTTATTTAATCTAAATTTTTAATTTTGTGCCTATTATGTTAGAACGATTACTGAAACACAACTGTTATTTAATTAGAACAATAATAAGCTTTTTTAAAAGTACTAAAAATCTTAGCGTGAATAGTCAGGTGTTTAAAGGTTCATTTCTATTCGTTTTAAGTTTTAATGCTGCTCCTTAATTTCAGGTGAAAAAACTATTTTTTTTTATTTAATTCCTGGTATTTTAATGTACGCTTGCCGAAGAATATTCATTGATTCGCAGAAATCGTTGCAGATGTTATTAAAAGCCCTGATGGCTTTGATTAATGGCACCTACATTACTTATTTGCTAGTTTGCTGTTTTCTATAAAAATTAGTTCCATTTAAATCAAAATCATTCCTTGCTCAAACAAAACCCTAACTCCAAATTACTAATGAGGCAGTTTTAATAGATGTATTTTCTTTATTTTTAGAAAAATGTATGTCTGTAAGTTTTTTGAATCAAAAAATATAAAAAGGCTAAGTTTGAGAAAACCTCGCCTCCAGAAAATAAAAAAAGATCTGCAGTTGCCTGATTTAGATGTCTCGTCATCAACAGCCAAAGAAACTGTAATGGAACAACCTTCAACTTCAAGAAGATTTGTTGAGTTTCAGCAATCCTTACAATCCAAAAACACGAATGTTAATGACAGTGCGGTTGAAAGTGTTGATTTAGGGAGCTTTTTGGAAAAGCCAGGTATTTCTGATTGTAAAAAATAGAAATTACTGACAAACCCGAGTGTAAACTGTTATTCTCATGATTTCAAGAAAGATGTTTCTATTATTGGTAAAGATACCCATAAATTTAAGGAAAGCTGGTTGTATGCTTATCCATGGTTAGTGTATTCGACTTCACTAAAAGGCAGGCTTTGTAAATATTGTGTGTTATTTACCAGCCTTGAAGAGAGGTATTTTTGGCTCTTTCGTGATAAAAGCTCACAAGGACTTCAAACATTTTCATGAAGACGCACGGAATCATGCCAAATCCAAGTGGCACCACGAAGCTGTAATTGATGCTAATAACTTCTTTGATTCAATGACGATGAAGAAAAACGACACCAAAGAACTACTGCATTCTGCTGTATCTGATCTTATACAGATAAACCGAAGTAAACTTACATTAATTTTAAAAGCAATCATAGTTTGTGGTACTCACGACATTGCTCTTCGTGGAAATCATCCAAAGAGAGGAAACTTTCAAGACCTGCTTCGTTTTCGCATTGAAGCAGGAGATCAAGTCCTTAAAGACCACATAACGACATATTCAGGAAAAGCTAAATATACATCTCATAGAGTCCAAAACGAGGTAATAAATATTTGTGGTACTATACTACAAGATACAATAGTCAAAGCAGTAAATGATAGCCAAGCATTCTCTTTGCTAACAGATGAGACTGCTGATAGAAGTGGGAAAGAACAGATGTCAATAGGGGTACGTTACATAAAACGGATTCAAACGTTGGATGGGTGATCAAAGAAGAATTTGTGGGGTTTGCCGAACTTGAAAAATTAGATGCAGGAAGTATTGCTGATGCAATTTTGCATTTCACAGACAAGATAGAACTAGACATGGCAAAGCTAATTGGTTTAGGATTTGATGGATGTTCAACGATGGCCGGGAAAGATACTGGAGTTCAACGAAGAATCTGGGAAAAATATCCAAAAGCTGTGTATTTTCACTGTGCCTCTCATAGACTAAATTTAGTTGTCAATGACCTCAATATTGTACCAGAAATTAGAAACACAATAGGCACAATAAAAAAATGATCCAATTCTTCAGGGAGAGCACTCTTAGAAGGAAAAAGATCCCGAAAATTCCTATTCTGTGTGAAACAAGGTGGTCTGAGAAGTACAGATGCATACGCAAATTTCAAACAATTTTAGTGCCATCAAGGAAGCTTTGAGTCAACTTTCCACTGACAATGAGGCGAACCAAGAAACGCGTTCACAAACTTTTTAGTTGGAGATTGCAACATCATCAGCAGTTTTTATGGTATGTCCAAAAATCATTTCCAGATACTCTTCATACCTTGAGCCAGTTGTAAACAAAATGCAGTCCGTAGATTTTAACCTACATGCTGTACATATGCACGTAAAAGAGAAATTGTTAAGGGTTTTTCAAAAGCACAGAGTAGATGCAGTCATGGAATTTGAAGGAATTTTCACGGAATTACAAGAAACCTGTGATTTAACTGGAAATTGAAATCAAAACATCTAGGACAACCGCAAGACAAACTCATCGCTCAAACATTTCTATGACTAATCCAATAGATTACTATTGGTTAGCTGTTTTTATTCCTTATTTGGACTCGTTAATTGTGTCACTTGAATCGAGATTCAATGACCACAACAAAACCCCGTCCAAAGGAATTCTTATTCATCCCAACATTTTAAAAACCACGGAGAAGGATACATTTGTTAATGCTATGAAAGATCTATTTAAGTTCTATGACAATGAAAATTTAGAAGTGGAAGCAAGAACGTGGTACGATGTGTAGAAAAACAAAGACTGTGGTGAGGAAGTGAAGCTCATAGATCTCTTCTCTGAAACTACATTTTTCCCTTCAATTATGAGAGCCCTTGTTAACTATCGAAACAACCCACCAACAACATGCACTGTGGAGAGACCCTTTAGCACCCTGAGGCGAGTTAAAACATGGCTGAGGAGCACTATGAGTGAAGAACGCCTATCATGTTTGAGCTTATTAATCATTCACAAATGTAGAGTAAAAGAGCTCAATTTGAAAGAGCTGGCTATAGACAAATTTTCCAAACAGAAGCGAAATCTACAATTTGCTTTTTCTGAAAAGTTATAATTTTGTGATTTTAAGATTTTATGTAAGTTTCTTTTCATGAGTTAAATCAATTTTTTTGAGATTTAGATAAATCAAAATCTTAAATCCGTTTTTTATTTTTTGAATTTTTAATGATTAAAAATTTGTGATTATGTTCCGAACTCTAGTTTCACTCATTTCACTTTCATGTGGTTCATTTCATTTCACTCATGTGGTTCACAACAGAGAATTTTGCTAAGAGGGCAAATGTGATCTTTAGCAGAACCCAACCGATGTTGACAAAATTTTCTGCCACCATTATGTTTTTTGTCTGTTTTTGTTGGTTTTGAAAGCAAGGCCAATATAAAAACTACATTTTAAATTTTAAAAGATAAAATGATTTTTTTGTAAAATAAGGGGCTCTCGACTTAAATTGTAATAATATACGGACATTAAAAGATATAGATTCTATTTCAATATTTTGCCCCCCCCCCCCCTAAAATTAATCATATTGGCACCCAAGGGAGGGGGGGTACAAAAGGAACATGAAAAAACACAACAAAAACATTTTATAATGTTTTAGAGGTAATTACTAGGCTAAAAAAAGAAAAACAAAGAGGAAAGAGAGAGAAGAAGAAAATAACTGTCATCCTAATCCAGTAATTGAGATAAATATGTACTTGAACGAGGTTTTAACCTTACTGATCTATCCAATTACCTAGGACAAAACAGTATAACTGAACCGTCATCCAAATCAAAATTTCCAAATCCATGTTGTCATCAATAAATGTAAGCCGTTGTAAATTTACAAGCAAAAGCACCTTAAATCTAACGAAATATTTCCAAGTAGTAACCTTTCATTAGGGCTCATCAGAAGAATACCACCTGCCTTAATGGGTTTCGACGCTTTACTTATTTGATACGTTTTTACAAGCTGGACAAAAATTTTTGGGGATGGGAGAGTCGAACCCTCTAGTCCCTCCCCCTGGATACAGTCTTGCTATATTCCCTTTCAAATAATTGAGTGATTATGTTTTGTATTTTTATTATATTTTACATTTAATTAGAAAATCCAGAAAAAAGTTGGGAATTCTTCAAAAAATTTTATTCACCCTTAGAAATCAAACGAAATCAAAAGTTTGGCTACTGACAATCATTGGCAATCCTGCGAAATGAAAGTTCAATACCCTATTAGGATTTTTTTTATTGATTATTAATTTCAATTTGTTGAGAATCAAATCTGTTTTATTTCCATACCCATTCTTAAATTGAATGTGAACCTGCAAAACCCAGAGGAATTGACACTTAAGAGAGCCAAGGATAGAAGGTAAGTCAAGATCATCCCTGTAACCTCTTCACAATTTTTCAACTTTAATATTTTACGGTTTAAAGTAAGTTTCTTAATTTTTAAGATATTTTTTCTTACTTCTGGCTAAGTTTGAACAAATCATAGTAGGCTCGATGGACCAATTATTTGAAAGCATAAATATATAGATAGTGCTTATTCACAGTGATGTTTAAGGCTCAGTACCATGATGTTCAATTTCATATTTGTACTGTTAAATAATGAAGAAGATCACGAGGATAATGAAAAATTAAAATATGAAGAAGCAAGCAAAAATTTATTAATGTCTTTATTTTTATGTTTCGTAACCCTGTCTAACTGAGTCCCGTGCAACTGAGCCCTCGGGCAATTATACCCCCGTTTAACTGAACTCTCGTGTAACTTAACACCTGTTTAACCGCACCCCATGCAATTCAATCCTCGTTCAATTCAATATCCGTTCAACTCAACCCCCTTTCAAGTCAACCCTCTGACTGAAAGAGTCCTTCCTCGGTAGGCCTGTTTATCATATTTTGGGCTTTCTATTTAGAGAAAATAGAAAGCCCAATATTTTGGGCTTTGTTGGGCTTTCTGTTAGGCTTTCTATTTGAGCGAGCGTATTCGATGTCAGTAATAGTTAATTTTTACACTGAGATGGCAACACGATCACCTTCCTTCAATCCTGTTTTTGCGTTCAAATCAATAATATAGTTGAAAAGAATGGGTGACAGCGGCATTTTTTGACTGTTCAGTAAGGGTTCAGCTGGTAGTGGCATCAGGGCTAACACCGGTGACATAAGAATTAGTACACTGGTGGCAGCGGTGGTGCTGAAAGCACTTAGTGTTTTTATTGCTAGGTATATTATACAATGTCCATAAGAGTTTTTTGTTCTTTTTTGTTGTTTAATTTTTTCCATGCCCCGAAGAGACTTTAAGAGCAATAAATATCTATCTATATATCTATCCATCTATGGTAATGAATTAAGAAATAACCTATTGGAAAAACCAAGGTTTTTCTTCTTTGTTTTTATTTAGTGGGGGAGGAGGAGCAGGGATTCGTAACCTGGTGCTTATGGTATTCTAAGGTATTGTTCATTCTAAGGTTGAGTTCATTACATTATTTGCTTGCTTGCATATTGAATTTCCTACAACAAAACTGTTTATCTTCTTACATAGTGTTACCTGGTGTCTGGGCCGTATCAAAAATTCTGTTTGGGGGGTGGTGGGTTACAAATTGATTTTTCGAGGGTATTCAAAAAAAAAAAAAAAAAAAACGCATAAAAAATTATTTTATATTCATTTTTTTTACGTTTTTACGAGTCGGACAAACATTTGTTTTGGGGAGGGCATTCAAACCCCTTAGACCCCCTGGATATGGCCTAACTTGGTGCTTATGGTATTCTAAGGTATTGTCCATTCTAATGTTGAGTTCATTACATTATTTGCTTGCTTGCATAATGAATTTCCTACAACAAAACCGTTTATCTTTTTCCAAATAAATCTGTCAAGAAACAAGTAGGCTTAGTGGTGTTGTACTTTATCATAAAGAAAACGAGCCAAGATTTATTTTTTTCAAAGGAAAGATAAGCGTTTTCAGCAACATAAAACAAGGTTCCATCATATTAGAGCAAGAATCTTGAGAGATTGAAAACACTTATAGCAACACATTTGCGTTCTTTCTTAGCATACGCATTCACTAAGTGTTATTATGACGCAAGAATATAAAAAGGAAAAAGATGGAATTATATATGAGATTGCAAAGCCTGAACATTTTGAGGACATGAGACGATTGTTCTTACATGATTTTATGGATCGTGAGCCACTTTCGATGGCTGCTGGCCATAATAACGAATTCAAAACGGACGAAGAAAGAGAGTAAGTGAATCAGTAACTTTTCTTTGCCTATCTAATTAAACCCAAACTTTCTCTCACTCTTTCATTTGTCTCTATCTTACTACCCCTGCCCTTTCTCAACCATTCTCTCCATTTTAACCGATTCAAATGAAATTCCAGTTTAGATAGCCTACACTATTAGCATAATTGGCTTTAAATAATATGATATAATTTCCATTGAAAAATCCGAGGACCATACAAAAGTCGTTATTACATACCTCTAACAGCAAACGCATTAAAGTCGAAACAAAACTCTGTTTACGTCTAATTACAAAGTTCCGCCTCAACTCCATCGTCCTCGACACCAAATTTTCCACCATAACAATCGTTTGCGTAATTCGTTGATGTAAGAAGACCAAGAAGAAGCTCATCAAAATTTTCCTCCTACCAATTGACCCTAATTTGAGAAAGCTCACGGCACCCCAGGGGAAATGGGTCTAATCCATCGTCCTTCACATGGCTGAGTGGGCAATTTTTCTTCGTTTAAGTTCTTCCCCTAAATTTTCAAAAGCAACTTCCTCCCAAAAGGACGAATTTTTTGACGCATTGTAGAACCGGTCTTTTTCGTTAGTTTCTTTCAGCTCAGCGTGAGACAAGACAGAGAAGTGACAAAATAGATGGGAAATATATAATTTAGGCTATATATTTGCAGATTAGGAGGGGGGATAATTATTTGGACAGTGTGAAGCTAGGAAACAATTCTTACTTCATAATTCTGCGGAATAATTCTGCGGAATAATTGTACCTAACAGCATGCAGACCCGCTATACTTTACCAGACCCTAGTGTGCAAATATATAGCCCAAATTTGTTTCTAAAATATTATTAAAATAAAATTAAAATTAAAAATAAAATTAAGGTAATTCAGAATTACGTGATAAAACTAGAGCTCCTGGATCAAGAATGGGCCCACCTTCTCAAATAGTTGTGTTATTATGTAGTTCTTTCTGTTTGTATTTGTTTTTCTTGCCACTTTTTGCTTTTTCTATCTTTTCTAGTTTGTGCTCTGTCTTTTTCTGTTTATTGTAAGACAGGTTAATAATAAAATTCATTCATTATATTTTTATCTTACTTAGGTATATTTCACAAGGATTGAGCGTCAAAGAAACAGGTTCTACTTAGATGAAGAATATTAGGTCGGTGCTACATCATACAAGTACCTCATGTCCTTATAAATATTCTCTGAAAATCCAACTTACAGGAAACCTCCATTCCGTATTAAGAAATAACTTGTCTATATAACACTAAAGTCTTCGAAAAATCTAATTCACACCACTACTTCTAGGATTTTTGCTATTCTAGTTTTACTCTAAAGATTTTCAACAGATAAGTTACATCATCTCATGGATTCGTAATATCATTCCATAAATACGAAAAACCTGCCCCATCAAGCAGCTTTTCAACACAGAATGGCTAAGGTACATGTTTTCTCATGCTTAGTAATTCTTCAAACTCTGCACTAGCTAATTTATCGTCTCGTAGCTTTATTGCTTTAAGCCCATTTGATATTACTTGGAAAGCAATATAAAAGGAATATGAAAGCATTTTATATTTTTTATTTTTTTTTTCAACTTAATGGAATATTTACCTAGGTTTCATTTGAGTATTAACATTGGTGCTGTCGTATGGAGACCAAGTGCTCTCTTAAAGAGCACTTGCACTCCAATTGCTCTTTATTAATTCCACATTAGCTCAAACGTTACCTTGTGCAAGGTGATAAAAAAATATACATTTTATTCAAAAAAAGGAGAAAAAGATAGGATATCAACAATTACAGGAGTTTGAGTGAGTCTGTATAACGGACAGTGAAGAAAATTTTGGAAGGTTGATTATTCGTTTTTATTTGAATGTGACAATAAATCTGGTTCAAAATATATCAATATTTTTTGGTAGTTTTGAAAAGTATTAGTCTCCTTAAGGAGATTGATCTTACTTGTATTAACAATATGTACATGCTAAAATATTTCTTATTCCATGTAAAATATTCTGTTAGCTCGTTCATATTAATTCTTATTGTTAAGGTATATCCTTATAACTGTCTGCATTTGGACTAAAATCTGGAGAATATCATAAATTGACCTCTAAAAGGCTAATATTATTGTTATATCGTTCTCAAGTTAGCCATTTTATTAATAACGTATAGTAGAGCACAATATATAAGAAAAAACTCACATGGTGATGGCCACACAATCCCGAAAGAAAAAAAATACAATTTTTTTTTTAAAACATCAATTAAACAAATGTTTAAAAATAAGCGAAAACATGAATATTAAAATAAACATTCTAGAACACCCTTCCAGTGGGTCATGCTCACACGAATAAACCACGCCATAATATTAATAATTAACATCTAATCCCAATATCTCATTCTTTATGCATATGATTTCTTCAACCCCAACCAAACGGTACTGGCGTTTGAGAAAAATTTCTCAATTTCGGATCGAGAAAATTAAAGATAAATCTTAGTGGTACTTGTAAGATAAACCCCCTACCGCTAAAGTTGTTCATGCAATGACGCTCTGTAAACCAGTTTTTGTTGTTAGTTTCTTTCAGCTTTGCGTGAGACAAGACAAAAAGAAGCGACAGAATAAATGAGAAATACATAATTTGGGCTATATATTTGCACATTAGGGGGTGGGGTGGGGAGTTGGTAAAGTATTTCGACTGCGTGAATTTAGAAAACAATTCTTACTACATTGTAGAATATGCAGAATATTTGTACCTAACACATTAGGCGTGCAGACCCACTATGCTTTACCCCTCCTCCCCCCCCCCGTAATGTGCAAATATATAGTACAAATTTGTTTCTAAAGTATTATGTTTTTATCATACTTAGGTATATTTCATTAGGATTGAGCATCAGAGAAACATATTAGATGAAAATTAGGTAGGGGTGCATCATACAAGTGCCATTTGGTTTAATGCCCGTGCCACATCATAGTCACATTTATCGATAAACAATGCCAAATATCATGAATGACATGGCTATTTTCTTGATTTTAGCGTCACACTTGTATTTAAAAAGCAAACAATTAAAATTGCACGAAATTAGTTTAAAGAGTTTGTACCAACAGTAATTTGTATCCAACTGTTCTCTGCTAATACTAAGTCTTCTTAACTTTTGTCAGATTCCTCTCACAGATAGAAAAACCGCTGTTCTAAGTTTCCATCTTTTCTAGTTTTAAAAATTATGCCTTAAACAATGACTCTGATTGGTCAGTCAAGAAATTTATGTTTGAAAGTTGAACGACGTTCAACTTGAGAAATTCCGAACGGAGAACGTAATTGGTGCTATAGTCGTGCGTAATTTTGATTTTATCGACAAGTGTGAATATAATGTGGCACGGGCATAAAGCTGAAAAGTCGGAAGTTGTACTATTCAACTGGGGCCCAGTTCCTGAAGGATATTGGATCTTGATGTAGTATCGATTGTTCCTAAGCCTGAAATGTAATATCAGCCTCCCAAACGATGACTCTCTTAAAGCAATTTTAAAACTCCTTATCCATCATTTCCAACGCTAGACGTCCAGTACCTGCGTCAGCATAGTATCTAATAAACTTTGTTTCAATCGCCATCTACGTCCTACCTAAACTGGATAACTCATGTGCACTTCATAATCTTTTATACCTTTCACCTTTTTGGCGTACTTTCGGCAATTGAAATAAAAAATGCGGCAAATTCATTTCCGGTATGCTAAATATCTCCTCGGCCTCCCATCTTGGGAAGCGGAAGCCTAATGCTGCCATTTGCAGATGCATTAAACCTTATAATAAAGGAATCAATCTACACTTATGGTGTTCCCTTTTAAAACAGTAAATGTGTAGTATTTTTTCGTAATTATTGTGCTTGCTATGCGTATTGTGTTTGTGTAATTGTCTGGGCAAATATTGCGCTTGTGTACTTACTTTATCAATTTTAATTTTGTTTTATTTGTAATTTTTTGTCTTTCTTCTCTTATACTCCATTTGTTTATTGCAATTACAAGGGGCCGTAACAAATTCATTTGTATTCTTTAAAACACGAATTCCCCAGGAGTTTTTTCACCCACAAGCCTTCCCCCTCCTTCACTCTACAAATTTTATTTCTAAAATCACTGAACCCTTCACACTTACCAAGAAAACGCAACAGATTTTCCTCCCTCTCTCCATACATCGAACAACTGTAAGGACCACTCCTAGTTCTAACCCTTTCGAAACATCTCCTTTTCCTAAGTAGCATAAAATTATCTTACCAAGGTTAAAAAATACTACTACTACTAATAACTCACCGCAGCACCAAGCCACCTGAGGCCAACACAGCTACGCACGATCCTCCTCCATCCCAATCTATTCAAAGCCTCCCTTTTTACACTCGCCCACGAAGTTCCCATTTCCTTTAAATATTTCTTTATGACGTCCTTCCACCCCAGACGGGAACGATCTGCTTTCCGTTTAGCCCTAGATGGTTGCCGAAAAAAACAACCTTTGGCAATCTGTAATCCTTCATCCGCAAAACGTGCTCTAGCCATCTCAACCTTTTTTTCATTATTGCCCTAGAGAGTGGTATTGAACCACATTTTTTGTACAGCCTATTGTTTGAAATACGGTCAGTCAACCGGGTAAACAGAACAATCCTTAAGCAATTTCTCTGGAAAACATGTAGCAAATCTTAATCTGCTTTTCGGAGCGTCCATGCTTCAGAGCCATATTTGACCACTGTCATCACTGTAGCTTCTAATATTCTAATCTTGGTTTGCAGACTTATCTTCCTATTCTTCCAGACTTTTTTTAACTGTGAAAAAACACCCTGAGCCTTGGCTATTCTACTTTTAACATCTTCACTGCTCCCACCATCTTTACTAATAATTCTACCAAGGTAAGTGAAGCTAGTAAAAATTCGGCAGAAACGCTAACTATTCAAATGCAGAAAATAAAATGTGAACTTTATTGAAACCGTAATCATACACTATTTAAAAATATTTTTTTGATGCTTGTTAATTATTCGGAACACACCCAAGAAGGAAGGTACATCCTAATGAAATATACCAGAATACGATGAAAATATAATACTTTAGAAACAAAAATTACGGAAACTACGACAAAGAATTATGGAAAACAGGCCACCCAGAACGCGTTATAGTAAATACCTAACCTAACATAACCTAACCTATCTAACCAAAATACCAATTCTTGAATATTTAATTAAAATATACAAACAACGTAGTTTTTCCACTGCGCTTAATCCAATTGTCTCCAAATACAGATAGCTAACCGGTTTTTGTCAGATCTTGCAGAACAAAATTCTTGAGTGCGTTCCAAATAATTAACAAGAACTCATTTTCCTCTAATTTCCTTTCTTAAGCCTTTTCTCTCTTTTTTTGATCTTTTATCATCTATAGTTTATTTTAGGAGGGAGGGATTGCATAAACATGTTTTGGTTTGCATAAACTTGCATCTTTTAGTTTTATCTTTGGTTCATTTACATCATTGGCGGTTTTCCATCAATTTACATCTTTTAGAAGTGAGATCATGGGGATGTGGTTGACTCCACTGCATGAAAGTCAGCTATCAATACTTGCGAAAGATGCAAATACGAACGAAATTATTGGACTCAGAACTTGCAAAATCTTAAAGAAGGGATGCATGAAGGAATCGAAGATAGAAGGTAACTTAAGATCATTTCACTAGCATTCTCTTTAGTACATTTTCGCAGTTTCTTACGTTTAACGTAGTTTAGTGTGGTCGCATATATAGTTTATTGTTTAACGTATAACATGACTTTATTATCGTACAACTTACGTTATTTTGTCAAAATTACCAACACTGTAAAACGAAAATTCTGCAATTCGATTTAAGTCCCTTGCAATATTCATCGATAAAAATTGGTATTATACCGGCTGAAAATTGTTGAAATGCTAAAATAATGGAATGAATAGTCAGATTATTTGCCCCCAACCAAGCATTGCATTCCGCCCGAAGGCACTGAATGAGGACATCGGTACCTCACTGTAGACTGTAGCGTCTTCTTTTTCCAAACATGAAACAAATTTGATACCGTGCGTACTGACCCTGGGAATATACGTCAGAACCTTAGTTTAGTTGCTAGTGGTCGGACCAAAAAAAACAGGTTTTTCCATAGGCTTCTCGTGATGTGAACATTAGTATCGCGCGTGCGCGAAGTCAGAGTATGAGTCTTGTGTGGTTTTAAATATGTTCCATTACTTTTTTTTACGGAGAGTATAGCTTTTGCCGACACTGTAAGTAGTGATAGTGTATAAGGTTTCAGGACAGATCGTATAAGGCAACCAAGCACTCTATATTATAGAGCTACAAAGCGATCAAACACGTTATATTTGGAACTAGGGACGAGATTGTATAATGCAATCAGACTGGTTTAGACGATACATGCTTTAGCAAGTTCATTCAAAAACATGTTATGATGATAGCATCATAACATATTTTTTTTTTCCTGCATGTTTCTGAGCGAAAAATTTTGATCGTCACATTACGTATTCAAAAGGTTTTTTGCGCCTTCTGTAAAAAATACTGGTTTCAGTCATAGGGTAAGAAAATCATGATTTCGTATAAATAATGATTTTTACTAAAGACACAACCAAGCCGTGCATGGTTCTGATTCAAAAATTGTCAAACACTAATAACCTCTAGGCTGAACGTACCTTTCATCTTGTCTAGAATTGATTGGCATATGGTGTTAAATCATTTACAAAAAAATAACTCTATTTGCGAAAAAGGGTACAGCATTTGCGAATTGGACTGTATAAACAATTTTAATTGAATAATAGGGAAAAAACAAAGCTAGATAACATTTGCGAATTGGATCGTATGAAGGTGGTAAAAAATAGTCAAATTGATTAGCAGTTAAGGTAACCCCGAGGGGGCTGTTAACTCATAGCTTATATATTATAAATTCGGCATACCATTAATCTATGGAAATGGCTAACGATGATAAAATGGTCTTTTGAGTTGACCTACCTTTACTTCTCCGATGTGTTCTGTATAATACACAAGTACCGTTTGAACAGTGTTGTCAATATAAAATATGGTCTACCGTTATAGTATACTAAAAAGTTGATACTAATAGAGATGTAGATGTCAAGAAAAGAATTTTAATAATGAAATTCAGAACAACCCTTAGAAATCCTTGCAAATCATGTAGTGAGGTGTATATGAGTATGAACCGTAAAGGATCATAAGCACCATTGACCCTAACCACCAAGGAGCTCAACCTCCAAAGGTCCTTTATCCCCAGCCTCCAAGGGACCCCTCCCACCCAACTTTTTTAAGGCCCCTCCCCCCATTTTTTATTGTTTTTTTTGTAGTTTTTTAACTTTTTTTAACATGGTATTTTTCAACTTTTTTTTACATGTCTTCAAATGAGATGAAACATACTTAAAACATTAAAACTTTACATTTAATATTTTCCAAACTAAAAATGAGAGTGATATAGATATTTTAGTCATGACCTTTACTATTAAAAAATAATGTTTTTAGTAGCAATTTTTTTTATTGGACTAAATTTTTTATGCACTTAGAAATTATTCAAATTTTTTTACGTATCTTAGACATGAAATATGCTTATGGCTCTAAGAATTATGCACTATGCTTGCTCAGAGACACGATGTGGCTTTCCCACTGGTACTCTATGGCCGAATACCGAAACTACCTAGTTTATTGAATGCAATAAATCAGTGTTTCTTACGCAATGGAACGATAAACACATAACAAACACGTCTAAAAAAGTGAAAATGAAGCATTTTAAGAAAGTGTGTTCACATGATAGTGTTATTGTAGCATTGAATTCTGACAAGGAGAAGTATTTAAATTATGAAATAAGTACAAGTGGTAGCACTATCGGAAGCGTATGCGTGCGTTGTCATGACAGTAAGGAATTGAATTTCTTTGGAGTACCAAAAAAATTCAACTCTTATGAGTGCGGATATGTGAGATTGAGATCTCCGGAGATGATTGCACTAAAAAAGAATGCCAACATAAAAATAATAGTTGATGAAGAGGGGCATCTTCTTGCTAGTGCTTGTGGTAACATGTTACCCAGTGTTAAACCATACCGTTAGCTTTCGGGTATTAGCATTCAAATGAAAGTAAAGACGAAAAGAAAGGCCAACTCTTCTACTAATATCATAAACCATATCTTGTCTACGTGCCAGAACTGTTACCTGTGTAAAAATAGTCTGATAATAGACAGTGCAATTGCCAGAAAAATAAAAAGGGTATTGGCAAAAAATATCACTAAGGAATATAAAGATGAATCGATGAAAAACGAAGTACCGGCAAACTTTATTACCATTGATCAAACAGTCAATGAACCAAATAATACCAAAGCCGAAAAGCATATTGAGCCTGTCGATGACACACCTGTAAAAATTGTGTATGACTCAAAATGGAATAATGATTATTCTACTGATTACGAACTAAGAGAAGACAATAGCTACAGTATCAAGAGAGAACATGGTGAACTATTTTATGGAACAGATTCAAAATGTCCACAGTTGTTCATTGATATTAATAATGTATAATAATATATATTATTGTATTAATATTCTACATGACATTATTTCATTAAAAATATATTATGCATTATATTGTTATGTGTTAATTATTTTTAGAGTAAGGTACCGTATCAAACGTTTAGAATGTTTATTAAAACATCGGAGATGTAAGAAAAGGAATTTGCATACATCATATGTAGGATAGATAGGTTAACATAGAGAAAATCTAAGTATAAGAATGAATAAATTCTCTATCAACATCTATTGACAGATAGTCGGGATAGCTTTGATAGAATCTAAGTATAAGAGTGAATAAATTCTTTATCAATGTCTTTTGACAGATACGTTTGATAACACTGACATAATTTAAGTATAAAATTGAACAAATTCTTTATTAACATTCTTTATCAATATCATTTGTCGGGTACGTCGGATAACATTAACAAATCTATCTACTAGAATGAATGAATTCTTTATCATAATCTGTTGTCAGATTTGTCATAATGACAGAATTGTAAGTAAGTAAGTAACAAACTCTTTCTTGAATTCACCTCTTGGATACACAATACAGAAATTAAAAAAAAATTGTAATTTCCAGAATTCATTTGCATGCAATAGATACCGAGAGTTCTATGACTCCTCCCCGTAATGAATTCTAAGGGTCTGATGACTCCTCCCCACAATGAATTCAGATGGTATTAGGACTCATCCCCCTAGCCATAACTCCATTCAACCGTGAACGGAGGTATAAAAGTTTGATGAAGTACTTCTCTACTTAACAACTACATTAATAGCTTCCAAGATGATAGGACTGTATGAAACAGAATTTATCGGTTTGAAAAAAACATCTTGTGGTGTTATATTTGAATGTGCATTTTTATTATTGTCTATGGAAATCGAAGAAATTGAATGTTATCATTGAATATTGAACTATAATATGTTTGAGTACGATAAAAGCTAGTTGTGTACTACATTATGTCGTATAAAGAGACTGGGATTCTACGATTGAGTGATTACACCGCTTAATAATAATGGTCAGGAACTGAGAAATATTAAGGAGGAAGTCAGTGAAATTTGTAGCTTTTTCGGGGTTGAAGCACTCTACGTAAAGGGTAATGTACCTACAGTTAAAGTTTTAATTCAAAAGTGTGACCCTAGGATTCTACCTTTCAATCCAGAAGAGTTTAAATATCCTAAATTTGAAGGAGCTTATCACCGTCCTAAATACGAGGTTAGACTATTCGCTCAGTGGATACCTAAGGACATACCTAATCGCGATATGAGTCCATGAGACATTGTAAAAACTATTTTATATCATGGGATTCTCGTTTCTGGATGTTTAAGAGTGAACTTTAAGTACTATTTTTATGTAAATCTATGTTTTTTCTCAAACAATTTATTAATATGTTTAAGCAACAAATATCTTTAAGCTTAACCCGTCTTTATTCTTTAGAATAGTTCTATTCATTTCATTAAATTATGAAGAAATTGTAAGTAAGTAACAATCGCTTTCTTGAATTCACCTCTTGTATACACAATATGAAAATTTCATTCAAGAAATTATGAAAAAATACCAATTAATTAACAAACTCTTTATTGTTTTCACCTATTGGATACACAATACGGAAATTTAATTCACAAAATTATGAAAAAATGTAAGTAAGTAACAAACTCTTTCTTGAATTCGCCGTTTGGATGTACAGTACAGACATTTAATTCAGGAAATTATGAAAAAAAATGTAAACAAACTCTTTGTTGAATTCGCTTCCTGGATACACAATACAGCAATTTCACTCAAAAAATTATGAAAAAAATGTAAGTAAGTAACCAACTCTTTCCTGAATTCGCCTCCTGGATACACAATACAGACATTTCATTCAAGAAATTATGACAAAATTCTAAGTAAGTAACAAACTCTTTCTTGAATTCACCTCTTGGATACACAATATGGAAATTTCACTCAAGAAATTATGAAAAAAAATTGGAAGTAAGTAACAAACTCTTTCTTGACTTCTCCTCCTGGATACAAAATTCAGGCATTTCATTCAAGAAATTATAAGACAAATTGTAAGTAAGTAACAAACTCTTTATTGTTTCACCTCTTGGATACACAATACAAATATTTCATTCAAGAAATTATGAAAAAATCACAAGTAAGTACCAAACTCTTTGTTGTTTTCATCTCTTGAATACACAATAGGGAAATTTCCTTAAAGAAATTATGAGAAATTGCAAGTAAGTAACAAACTTTTTCTTGAAGTCACTTCTTAGATACACAATGCAGAAATTTCATTCAATAAATTATGAAAAAATTGTAAGTTAGTAACAAATTCTTTCTTGAATTCGCCTCCTGGATACACAATACAGACATTTCATTCATGAAATTATGACAAAATTCTAAGTAAGTAACAAACTCTTTCTTGAATTCGTCGTTTGAATGCACAATACAGAAATTTAATTCAGGAAATTATAAAAAAATTGTAAACAAACTTTTCTTTAATTTACCTCTTGGATGAACAATATGGAAATTTCATTCAAGAAATTATGACAAAATTCTAAGTAAGTAACAAACTGTTTCTTGAATTTGCCGTTTGAATGCACAATACAGAAATTCAATTCAGGAAATTATGAAAAAAATTGTTAACAAACCCTTTCTTGAATTCACTTCTTGGATACACAACATGGAAATTTCACACAAGAACTTATGAAAAAAATTGTAAGTAAGTAAAAAACTCTTTCTTGAATTATCCTCCGGGATACACAATACAGATATTTCATTCAAAAAATTATAAAAACAAATTGTAAGTAAGTAGCAAACTCTTTATTGATTTCACCTCTAGGATAGACAATACAGATATTTCATTCAAGAAATTATGAAAAAATCGCAAGTAAATAACAAACTCTTTATTGTTTTCACCTCTTGGGTGAAAACAATAAAGACATTAGGGAAATTTCATTCAAGAAATTATGAGACATTGTAAGTCAGTAACAAACTCTTTCTTGAACTCACCTCTTGGATACACAATGCAGAAATTTCATTCAAGAGATTACGAAAAAATTGTAAGTAAGTAACAAACTCTTTATTGATTTCACCACTTGAATACACAATACAGATATTTCATTCAAGAAATTATGAAAAAATCACAAGTAAGTACCAAAATCTTTGTTGTTTTCACCTCTTGAATACACAATAGGGAAATTTCCTTAAAGAAATTATGAAAAATTGTAAGTAAGTAACAAATTTTTTCCGGAAGTCACCTCTTAGATATGCATTTCAAAAATTTCATTCAATAAATTATGAAAAAATTGTAAGTAAGTAAAAAACTCTTTCTTGAATTCGCCTCCTGGATACACAATAAACATATATCAATCAAGAAATTATTACAAAACTCTAAGTGAATAACAAACTCTTTCTAGAATTTACTGTTTGGATTCAAAATACAGAAATTTAATTCAGGAAATTATAAAAAAAATTGTAAACAAACTTTTCTTTAATTTACCTCTTGGATGAACAATATGGAAATTTCATTCAAGAAATTATGACAAAATTCTAAGTAAGTAACAAACTGTTTCTTGAATTTGCCGTTTGAATGCACAATACAGAAATTCAATTCAGGAAATTATGAAAAAAATTGTTAACAAACCCTTTCTTGAATTCACTTCTTGGATACACAACATGGAAATTTCACACAAGAACTTATGAAAAAAATTGTAAGTAAGTAACAAACTCTTTCTTGAATTATCCTCCGGGATACACAATACAGACATTTCATTCAAAAAATTATAAAAACAAATTGTAAGTAAGTAACAAACTCTTTATTGATTTCACCTCTTGGATAGACAATGCAGGTGTTTCATTCAATAAGTTATGAACAAATCGCAATTAAGTAACAAACTCTTTATTGTTTTCATCTATTGGATGAAAACAATAAAGACATTAGGGAAATTTCATTCAAGAAATTATGAGACATTGTAAGTAAGTAACAAACTCTTTCTTGAACTCAACTCTTGGATATAGAATGCAGATACTTTATTCTAGAGAATATGAAAAAACTGTAAGTAAGTAAAAAATTTTTTCTTGAAACGCCTTCCTGAATACATAATACGGACAATTAATTCAAGAAATAATGACAAAATTGTGAGTAATCAACAAACACTTTCCAGAATTCGCCGTTGGAATACACAATGCATAATTTAATTCAGGAAATTATAAAAAAATTGTAAACAAACTCTTTCTTGAATTTGTTTCCTGGACATACAATATGGTAATTTCGTTAAAGAAATTGTTAAAACAATCGTAAACAAACTCTTTCTTGATTTCTTCTCAAAGATACATAATGAAGATATTTCATTTCAAGAAATTATAAAAAATTGCAAGTAAGTAACAAACTCTTTCTTGATTTCTCCTCAAGGATAAACAATACGGACATTTCATTCAAGAAATTATGAAAAAATTGTAAGTAAGTAACAAACTCTTTCTTGAATTTGCCTCATTGATACACAACACAAAAATTTCATTTAAGAAATTATGAAAACATTGTAAGTAAGTACAAAACTCCTTCTTGAATTCACCTCTTGAATACACATTACAGACATTTCATTCAAGAAATTATGAAAAAATGTAAGTTAATCCAAGTTCTATTCATTTTGACTTCATGCGTCGTTTCGTTGAATTTAGGTTAGACCGGTTATAGATGGCAGCACACCCGCTCAGACACACAGTCATAGTGAGAGAGATATGCAAAAAGTTAGGTTAATTCAGGTTCACTTAAAGTGGCGCCACTCTAAGTGAACCTGAGTTAACCCAACTTTTTGCATATCTTTCTTAAGTACTTAAAGTACTTAAAGTTAAAGTACTTAAAGTATAGTACTTAAAGTTCACTCTTAAACATCCAGAACCGAGGATCCCATGATATAGAATAGTTTTTACCGTGTTTTATGCATTTATCACGATCAGGTATGTCCGTAGTATCCACTGCGCGAAGAACCTAGCCTTGTCTTCAGGACGGTGATAAGTCGCTTCATATTTAGGACACTTAAATTCTTCTAGATTTAAAAGTGGAATCCACTTTTGAATTAAAACTTTATCTCTAGGTACAATACCCTTTAAGTAGAGTGCTTCAACCCCGAAAAAGCTGCAAATTTCACTGACTTTCTCCTGAACATTTCTCAGTTCCTGACCACTATTATTAAGTGGTGTAATCACTTTATCGTAGAATCACAGTCTGTTTATATAACGTAATGTAGTACTCCACAAGCTTTTATCATACTCAAACATATTATAGTTCACTATCCAATGATAACAGTCAATTTCTTCGAGTTCCATAGACAATAATAAAAATGCACATTCAAGTAAAACACCACAAGATGATTTTTTCAAAATAATAAATTCTGTGTCATAAAGTCCTATCATCTTGGAAGCTATTAATGTAGTTGTTAAGTAGAGAAGTACTTCATCAAACTTTTATGCCTTCGCTCAATGTAGAATGGAGTTATGGCTAGGGGTATGAGTCCTAAAACCATCTGAATTCATTGTGGGTGGGAGTCATAAAACCCTTAGAATTCATTGAGGGGAGAAGTCATAGAACTCTCGGTATCTATTGCATGCAAATGAAGTCTGGAAATTATAAATTTTTTTTATAATTTTTGTATTGTGTATACAGAAATTATGGCATTCTCTTTGAGTGCAATCATCTCCGGAGATCTCAATCTCGCATATCCACCATAAGAGTTGAATTGTTTTGGTACTCCAAAGAAATTCAATTCCTTACTGTCATGACAATGCACGCATACGTTTCCGATAGTGCTACCACTTGTACTTATTTCATAGTTTAAATAATTCTCCTTGTCAGCATTCAATGCTACAATAACACTATCATGTGAACACACTTTCTTAAAATGCTTCATCTTCACTTTTTATAGGTATTTGTTGTGTTCATCTTTCGAACGCGTATGCAATACTGATTTAATATATGCAATATACTAGGTAATGTCGATAATCAGCGACGGAGTACCATTAAGAAGGCTACATTATGTCTCCGGGCAAGCATAGAATATAATTGTTAGCGCCATAAGCATATTTCATGTCATTTTAAGATACGTAAAGAAAATTTCAATAATTTCTAAGTGCATAAAAAAATTCAGTCCAAAAAAAAGTGCTACTACAAACATTATTTTTCTAATAGTAAACGTCATAACTAACATATCTATACCATTCTCATTTTTAGTTTGGAAAATATTAAAAGTAAAGTTTTAATGTTTTAGGTATGTTTCATCTGATTTGAAGACATGTAAAAAAAAAGTTGAAAAATACCATGTAAAAAAAAAAGTTTAAAAAAACCTCAAAAAAAAGTATAAAAAATGGGGGGAGGGGCCTACAAAAGTTGGGTGGGAGGGGTCCCTTGGAGGTTGGGGATAAAGGGCCTCTGGAGGTTGAGGTCCTTGGTGGTTAGGGTCATTGGTGCTTATGATCCTTGACGGTTCGCAATTCTCAAATTTTATCTAGCTCTGTTTTTTTCCTATTATTCAATTAAGATCGTTCATACAGTCCAATTCGCAAATGCTATACCCTTTTTCGCAAATAGAGTTATTTTTTTCGGTAAATGATTTAACACCATATGCCAATCAATTCTAGACAAGATGCAAGGTACGTTCAGCCTAGAGTCTATAAGTGTTTGACAACTTTTGAATTATAACCATGTACAGCTTGGTTGTGTCCTTAGTAAAAATCATTATTTATACGAAATCATGATTTTCTTACCCTATGACTGAAACCAGTATTTTTTACAGAAGGCGCAATAAACCTTTTGAATACGTAATGTGACGATCAAAAGTTTTGGCTCAGAAACATGCAGGAAAAAAAACATTTTATGATGATAGATGAATGAACTTGCTAAAGCATGTATCGTCTAAACCAGTCTGATTGCATTACACAATCTCGTCCCTAGTTCCAAATATAACGTGTTTGATCAATTTGTAGCTCTATAATATAGAGGACTTGGTTGCCTTATACGATCTGTCCTGAAACCTTATACACTATCACTACTACTGTGTATTCTGTCTACTGTGTAGGTACCTACACAACGCAGACCATTGGTCAGCATGTGAACAAGCTGATGTTGTCGTGGATGTTGTATTCTAATTAGTGGAAAATAAATAAGTTGGATATCAGCTGTCCTCATTATTGGTTCCCTTAAATGAGATACGGGAGAAAATTATTTGATCCCCATTTATAATGTAATAATTAATTCAGATTTTTCTCTTCTTTATTATAATATTCGGCAACCCAGCCTAATGGTCGATGATAATAGGTCTGGTAAGCGAATGTCTGCTAAAAAGCATTAAGTAAAGTGAACCCTGATTTAATTTCTTGAATTGCCATTCATTTTTTACTTTTTTATTCAGTTACCCTTTCACTGCTGCTTAGGAAGGGTCTTACTTTAAGTTCATTGGCTATTTTTACGGTTTGATTATTATTTATTTTAGTGGTTGCTTTTCTAAGGTTCTTTTTTTCTATTGTTTGACTGAGGACGGTCGACCGGAGGACTCGACTGAAACATTTGCATTATATTTTCATTTTCACTAGCTATAAAGCCCCCTCTTCTTGCCCTTTTAGATGATCCTCTTTACATTGATGGAAGCATTAAAAACAACATTTTACTCAAAAGAGCCACAAAGTCTAATATCTTTGCCTCCGTATATGATATGTCCCCACAGCCCCCAGGGCAAGGATTGTAAATCATCCAAAGGATTATAAATCATCCAATTTTTCAATATTTAACGTGCAGGAGTTATCATCGAGAAGCTCGGGAACGTGTGATCTTGGGGAATCTTGGGGCAAAGACTAAGGGTATTGAGGTGAAGTCTTGGGGAATAATTAGGGGTATGCTGAGCTAATCAAAAGACTTCATCCGTATCCAAGCTATTAAAAAGGCGTATCTGCACTATTCTAGGAGAGCGTATGGGTGTTTAACCAATATCTTTGGCAATAAAAAACAAACAGAAATTGAATAAAAACAACTTTCTGAAAAAAGAAGTTTTTCAATGAAAAGTAAAAAGCAACATGAAACTTAGGGAGTAATTTTCTATGGATCAGGGGGTCCATTGTCCCTTCATATCCAAGTTTGCCCCCCAGATCTCAGTTTGACCCCCAGCTGAAATTTAGTTTCTGCAATAAATCTTATCTAAATTAAGATAAGCCTCCATAATTCAAGTTTCCAGAGAAACAGGTCAGTTTTCTTTAGGTCAGTATATCTTTGCCTTTATGGTAATATACGACTCATTTTCCAGTTTTCACTGTCATTTCCACTTGATTTGAAAAAAAAATGAATCCAACTTCCCTCCCTCCCTCAGGATTTTGACGAAGTTACACAACTGCATTAAACCTAAGACTAGCAGAAATAAATTCTTAATATAATTCAAACTCAAAACAACCAAAACTTACTATTAAAGAATAAATAAAACTCAAAAATGTTCAGAAATTTAAATAAACGATCATAGAAAACAAAGGGTTAGCAGATACTGATACAGATCAAGGAGGCACACTTGTGCCTCTATAAAGAGGCGACTCACCACAATGTTAAGCGATTTCAGGTCCTAGAGGTCGCAGAGAGACGGCGGTAATTGCATTTTGTAGCCCAAGCTCAAACTAAGAAACTTGCAAAATTTCATCCTCCTCCGACTTTATCTTCATGGGGTAAACTGGGCCGGAAGTTTGGACCCTCCCACCACAGCCCCCCTTTAACGTTGTCCGACTGGGCTAAAATTTAGAGGTTAAGCTTTCCTAGGGCCCGGGAGCTTATCCTCGAAATTTCAGCTCAATCCGATCACTCCTTCCCTGTTTTCAAAAAACCAAATATAGCCACTTAAAATTCATTTCTTTTTTTTTTCTTAGCCACGCCTACAGGCCACAGTTGGCAACGGATCCGGTTGAATGAGGACTCATTCGAAGCAGAATTCGACCTGTTAGGGCCTTTTGATATTTTCAGACCGAAAAAATTATCCCCCGAATTTACATTTACGAAAAACCTCGTTTTCATATATTATCCCATGTTAATTTTTCCCTCCACAACCCCCCCTTTAACGTTGTCTGATCGGGCTGAAATTTATAGGATAAGCTTTCCTGTGGCCTGGGAGCTTATCGTCAAAATTTCAGCTCAATCTGATCACTCCTTCCCTGTTTTCCAAAAACCACATATCAAGATTTTTGGGAATTTGCTTGCGTCGAAAATACCTTCTATTTGCTAAACAACAATTACTATTGTGTTTGTATAGTCCAGCGGCTGAGACTTCAGACTTTCAGGCGGAAAACTCGGGTTCGATTCACCATCAGAGCAACTTTTTTATATACTTTGAAAAGAAACTCAGTTTCTTTTTTAAATTATTTGAAAAAAATTACGTTTTCTAAAGAGTTAAAGAGGCTGAGTTACAAGGTCGACCCTTAAAACGTACAGGGATTAGGAGGCACAGTTGGGGGGCTGTTAAAGAGGCTGAGTCACAAGTTCGAACCTTAAAACGTACAGGGATTAGGAGGCACCCTGTACGACGTGATTTGAGTATTCAGGAATTAAAAGCCTTAACACAAGAATGTTCAAGAGCGGGGGTTTGGGGGCGGCAGCCCCCCAACTTTAACTCCTGACACGATCAGCTAACAGTTAGTCAAGCAATAATAAGTAATAAACTGTACAAAAACGTGCAGAAATTATTTGAAAAAAACTACGTTTTCTAAAGAGTTAAAGAGGCTGAGTTACAAGGTCGAACCTTAAAACGTACAGGGATTAGGAGGCACAGTTGGGGGCTACCACCCCCAAACCCCCGCTTTCGCAGCCTTTAAATATAAAAAAAATTTCTTTAAACTGAAAGTAAGGAGCGACATTAAAACTTAAAAAGAACAGAAATTATTCCGTATATGAAAGAGGCTGTGCCCTCCTCAACGCCTCGCTCTTTACGCTAAAGTTTTTATTGTTTAAAAAAAGAGTTGTGAGAAAGTCAAACTTTAGCGTAAAGAGCGAGGCGTTGAGGAGGGCACAGCCTCTTTCATATACGGAATAATTTCTGTTCTTTTTAAGTTTTAATGTCGCTCCTTACTTTCAGTTTAAAGAAATTTTTTTTTTATATTTAAAGGCTGCGAAAGCGGGGGGTTTGGGGGTGGTAGCCCCCCAACTGTGCCTCCTAATCCCTGTACGTTTTAAGGTTCGACCTTGTAACTCAGCCTCTTTAACTCTTTAGAAAACGTAGTTTTTTTCAAATAATATGTAAATAAATCTTAAATAGAGCAGAAATCAAATTGATTTTTCAAGTAAAACTTAAAACGAACAAAAATTACTTCAAACAGGAGTTTGGCTACTGCATATTTTCCCCTTCGTTAATCGTTAAAATCTAATGGTTGTTGCATAATTTTCGCTTTACTTAAAACAAAGTATACTGCAAATAATTTCTTTTATATTTACAACATTATGACATGTATGAAATATTCAGTTTATTTACTTTAGGTTTTTCAGTCATCATATTTATTATGCTGATTTCGTATTTATTTTCGTTGATATTTTGAAAAACAAAACCTTATTGTTCAAAATACATATAGTTTTCAATAAAACCCGAATAACGCAATAGGCCTTAGACTTTTAAGGTTAGGGAAGGGGGAAAAGGGCAGTACTCAAACTCATGCTTGTAGTGATTAATTAAAAAAAAACTTTCCGATAAAGATTTTTTGCAAAGAAAAGTAAAGGCCATATTAAACTTAAGATCAGGAGATAATTGTACAATATTTCAAACTCAAAACGACCAGAAATTACTACCAAAGAATAAATGAAACCCGAAACGAATAGAAATTAAAAAAAAAACAATTATAGCAAAAAAATACAACAGATACTAATATAAATGAATGAATAAATCTTAAAACAAGTAAAACTTACATTGACTATGCAAATCAAACTTAAAGCAAACAAAAAATCATTCATTATTAAATAAGAAATAAAACCCAAAACACACAAAAATTAAATGTTGTAAATTGTATTTTATGGTATTTGGGGTTGGTAGTCGTAGTTGCGTTTATTCTCCCTTTATAGGGGAGATAAAATCTGGCCCTTAGGTAATTTAACTTTGGTAGCGTGCCTTAAGCTATGACCGGACTAATGAGGCGTACTGACTGGGTATGTTCGAGGGGCTAAAGGTAGATCGTAGAGAGGTTGTCTAAAATACAATAATTTTATTCAATTTACATATAATAATTCCAGATATAGATATTCTACTGGGACTGGCTGTCCCAAGTAGACCCAAAGTCTCAGAAATTACTATAATATATAATAAGATACAGAAACATGTAAAGATTTGACAATATTCCAAGGTATTTCTAAAAACAATGGACCAGAGGTCAATCCGGCATGAAGTTAACATCGGTCTAAATCGGCCTCTTCCCATAAAATCTATCTTTTATACATTTCATCAACCACACCTTCCTTTAACCAACCGACGCAAATAGCTAGGAAGTGGTATTTCTCAATTTACCATTAAGCAGAAACTTGGCAGGATAGATTCCTTATCTTAACAAAAAGTGGTATTTCTAAACTTCGTATTTGCGTCTTATATATTTTTACTAAATTAATAATTAACTAAATTAGAAAGCTTTACCACAATACTACCCATTTAAAGAAGAATTGTCCCAATTCTCAATATTTTACTTTTAAAACAACTTAATCTTGTTTACAGCTATTATGCTGCCATCTTTGGGTCATTATGTGCATATAACCTCAATGGGTTTTCTTAGGGTCATGTTTCTGGTCCAATATAGGCCATCTTATTTTTTTGTCGAATGATTTCAATTTGAAATTCATCCTTGTTTCTCTTTTACTCTGTCTCTAGGATTGAAAAATACTCTTTTACCCTTCTTCATATGCATCTTCTGTTTTAACTTGACCCCAAGCAGCTTAAACATTATATTAGTGCTATTACTTAAGTTAGCTTTCAAGTTACATTAGAAATTCTAATCAATTATTCGAGTTTAAATTTAAGTCCCATTAATAATTTAATATCTGTGTGATATGCTTGATATATCGTTTATTTTTCGTTTCAGAAATACCTTGGATAAATTACACATAACATTTTTGTTTTTTGAATTTTTACATATTTTTCCAGCACAAAGCATTTTCACATATTTCAATAACATATGCCATTGGGCTATGTAGCACATTTTCTAGGCCTAAATTAAGTTCTGATTTTATCTCACTTTCTGATGAACTTGTAGTAAAGTCTGTAATACTGCTATAGTTTCCAAAATATCAGTTGATCAAGTATGGTTTGGTTTCTGATGGTATGAGATGATAGTATCAGGATATCTTTGAAGTGGCTTCAAAATTTGCTACTCTCCAAAAATGTGTCAAAATATGATTGAAAGAAAAATGGATCCGAAAGGATGGTACGAAAAATTTGATTTCCAAAAAAAATTGCTAAGGCTGTATCTAAAATAAGTATTCACATTAGTATACACATAAGGCATAATTTGTTACCTATGTATAGTAAAAAGAAACACTCAAAATTTGTATATATCACTGCATTCTTTTTTTTAACGAAAGTTAATTACTTTTAATTACTTTCTCCTCTTTTTTAATTACTCCAAAAATAATATCCCGCTTAAATCGAAACATTATGTTTCTTGCTGGATTATTCTTTCAAACTTAATACTTAACGGATTATTTCACAATAAAAGTATTTATACGTTGACTCAAAGTCAAACCTTTACATATACATTAAATCACTAGTTAAAACTTAAAGTAAGTTAAAACGGAGCATATATATACAAGCAATGTGTAATAACTTACGCAAGTATTGTTTTTAATCGCAAAACTAGATAGGATATTTAACTACTGGTTAAAACTTAAATCATTTAAAAAACAATAAAACACAGTATAGACTAGCATTGGAATTAATTCCAATTATTGTTTTATGAATTGCTTATGAAGTATTAATGTAGAATACTTCTTGAATGATATAAAAATAAAAAACACAAATACTCAACATATTAATTCACTGTATTTGCATGGATAGTTTAGGTTATATATATATATATATATATATATATATATATATATATATATATATATATATATATATATATATATATATATATATATATATATATATATATATATATATATATATATATATATATATATATATATATATATATATATATATATATATTAACAGAAGTTATGTTGATACATAACTTAATTGTTAAAAAAAAAATAATAATTATGTACTCTAATAATTTATTTAATCACTGCAATATATATTCTTTGAACAACTTTTAAATAAGTCTGTCAATACTTTTATATGATACGTCCTAACTGCAATTAAAATATTTACAAAACAATAGCAACTTCAACAAATAGATTTATGCACTATAATTGATAACTGTGATTAGCCTCTACACAAGAGTTTGACAATAGTTCACATAACTTGACTTTGCTCAAACTTTTCAGACTTTTGAATCCTCTAATTCTTTTTGAATTTTTGGTAATTGATACATTTTTATAACATTTTTGTCTGTAATCTCTCTTCTTTCAGCTTTAATGTCCTTTTTTTTATAAGGCTCCCTTTACAGCTTAGATCTGATAAGCTAAAAAATTTTGTTGTTCACCTTATACCTCTTATGCCATTATCAAATGACTCTTGCCTGTACTCTGAAGAATTGCTTACCGGGACTACCTTCTGGTAGCTCCTTATAACGTTTCCAGGTCCTCTTGTCATGAGATACAGCTAAAAGGACTATTCTGAACCTGCACACACAATAATTAATTATCTATAGTATTGCCACACTTTTTTTTGTGGCCACAGTTACCTCTTGGGCTATTATTTTATCAGAAAAGTGGCCCTTCTGCAGAAAAATGCCGTGGGTTCTTTTAATTTTTCATGCCATGTTAGTCATTTTTCTGAAAACGACTCCCACATAAGATAGCAACATTTTTTCCTGTCTACTTGGAACATTTCCTCAATATTTCTATTAATCTCGGCCCGCGTTAACCACTGTAACGGTGGCTCCGTAGAATTAATGCTACTTATTTTGTACCTATTTAGTATAATTTTCATACTAGTTTCCTTCGGTCAGTTCATTATGTGCGCATAACAGAGTTTAATTGACTCCATTCAGTTTCTTCTCTTGTAATTTTGTCTGACAATATTTTCAACTTGAACCCTTCTCTTTTTTTCGTTTCTTTATTTTAATGAGGCCTTAGGGTTTTTTTCAAGTCTTTTCTCGCTTTTTCAGTAAAATAGGTCTTTTTTTTTTTAATCATTTATTTATATGTTTTATGTTTTTTTTTCAATAAACTTAACACGTTTTTATGCTGATTGCCCTTCTATGGTCAATTCAGTATCTCCTTATTTTTAAGTGGTGGGGGGGGGGTGTCTATTGTTGCAACCTGTATTTTTTTGAAATTATTTAAATTTCTCTGTCCGAAAGTGTTTATGTTAGAAAAGTACTGTATTTTTCAGCTGATTTTTGGAACACTTTTAATTAAGTTTTGCCCCGCATTTGCTAGTTCTCATTTCTTCCTAAAAATGCAATTTTTACGATATACTGGTTACTGATTTTATCCCAGCTTTAATTACTATTTTATTTGCCAAAAAAAAGGATGCAATAATTCCCTTGCAAGGCTAAATAACTCTGAATTCGGTGCTCATTATCTGTAGTTTATTGATAAGCTTGAATCTGGGAGAATTACAAGAATGAATTTCTATTCATTACTACGAGTTTTTTGTTGTGTAATGTTATATTTTTTTTCAAAGAAAAGTGGATACGTTTAGTTTCTGTTAGGATTCAACGGCTTTGGATTTGGGTGTTTGGGTTGGCACAGGTGAAAACCAATTGTTTAAACTAGGATTCTCCTGTGCCAATTCGTTTTCTCAGATCCAACACATCGCTAGAGTTAAAATTATTATCTTGAACTATGAATTGTGGCTTGCTTGTGACGATGGGGTTAATTTTTTTGCTTATTTTTAATGGATTTTGTCGTTGGCTTACTCCTCCTGGTAAGTTTTAGGTTATAACATATTTTTATATTACTTTCGGTTCTTTTCACTTAGCACCCATTTTTTCCTTCTAAGCTTATTCTAAGTTTCGCTGAAATCTTTATAGAGCTTAATTATTGTCTTTAAATTTTTTTTTCACCTAGTGTAACTAATAAAAAAATTACTATATTATACTATAACTAATTTTAATAAGACTACAGCTAGCTTGTACATGTATTGCGTAGATAATGTAAACTCTTGCTGTTTTCCTATTATAATTATTTTAAAATTCTTCAAAAACAATTTTTGTTTAAATTCTACTGGAAGTGCAATCTCAGAGAGTCAAAGGTCAGTAGATGCATTGCATGTACTTAACAACGAGAGACCAGCAGTGATTGAGCTTGCTCCAAATTTGCTAGCTTCCAGTGACCCTATTTCCTTTGTCAAGCCTCCTTGGTTTTTTTTTTCACAACCCCATATTTTTTTAAAATATACATATCAAAAGAATTGTCTTTTAATGCTGATTCTAAATATATAGTGTTTAAAAAGTTTACCCTAACCCGTATAAAGTTAGGAATTTGAACGTTAATTATTGTAATATAAACTGTACCGCTCTGTGTAATTGTATCCGTAATATTATTTCTATTTAGTTCCTGGATACAATCTACTTGTAGGCTAATTTGAATATAAGAGACTATTGGCTTCACTCTATTTGATTTCTACTATCAGACCGTGTTTTATCTGATATACAATCTATCTGATATTCGACTAAACTTTACTGATTTATAATTAGACTAGACTTGAGGATGATTCGTCATTGAGTAACCGTAAGAGCGGACCAGAGTTATCAATATTAGCTATCCCAAAAGGATGCATTGCCTTCTCTGTTTGTCCTAAAGTGGCTTATATTCTATGTAAACAAGCATAACAGTTTTCATACACTGGTAGCTTTACATCCACATGGCTCGAAAGCAGCCATGGCTTAAAATTCGAATAAGAACTTTCTTCGGACGCATTTTATGCGGCTAATTCAGAATTTGAACTTTTTCTAACACCATTATTCAGATGAAGGTCCTCTGTGTAGGTAAAGGAGACCCTTTTAAGACCTATATCCATGCCTCCATTTTCTGTGATTGACGGTTTCTTTCACCGAATTTCTCGCCTTATGCAGAGT
The DNA here is from genome assembly GCF_049724085.1 of Artemia sp. Qi Xiang Cuo. NCBI lineage: Eukaryota > Metazoa > Arthropoda > Branchiopoda > Anostraca > Artemiidae > Artemia > Artemia sp. Qi Xiang Cuo. The sequence goes on from NC_142811.1 coordinate 4,262,862, forward strand.
TCCCATCAGAGCTGGGTAACAACTCTTTTTTTTGCTTCCTTCGGCGACTTTTTCTAAGCTTCCACATTTGTTTTCTTACTTATAAGGTTACTTTTCTCGTTTTTTTCCATTCCTTTCCTCAAGTAATCTAATTATATGTTTATAAATCTTTTCCTTCCCTTTGCTTATGAAACTACACAACTAACCTAGTATTTGTTAGCTTTAACAAAGTTAATTCTATTGCTTATTACGTCGTAAGATGCCATATTTTCGAAGCATCTCTACTCCTAAAACACTCAAAAATGGCAGCTTCTAACCTATAATTGCTCGGACCACAATTTATGAGCTTCCTTTGCTAAATTTCTGCAGTGTTATCATTGAACAATGAGTCTATGGCCTGTATTTGTAGTAAGGCTGACTTAGGACCCTATTTGCTACTTTTATGCCAAAAGTTCTTTTGTTTCTACTAACGTTTCATCGGTCCAGCTAGATTTGTTTTTCTTTACATATTATCTTTTATTTTATTCTTTTGACTCAAGATACAAATACTTTATTATTTAGTAATATACAGCACTAATACATTGCATTTATTACCAACACTAAAAAAAACTGCTAATTATACACTTACTTCTACTTTTTGAAACCTGGATACTGAATTTTTTTTTCTATTTTGCAATTCTTGATTGAGCCTTTTTTCCATTTTTTCTATTGTACCCAAATATTTGAGCGGATACAAATCTATTTCTAATACCCAAAGTTCGAGCAAAGCTGCTCTAAGTTTTACTAATTCGAGCGCCACTAAACGTGAAGTTACATTTACAGTCCTCCTCTAATACAGTCATTTCGATTTTTTTTTGAATTTTGCAACCTTATTTAGTCTCCCCGACCCAGTTTTTCCAACAGCCATCAGTTGTTGTAAATCATATTTTATGGTATTTGAGTGGTGTAGTCGTAGGGGCCTGTATTCTCCCTTTATAGGGGAGATAAACTATGGCCCTAAGATAATTTAACTTTAGTAGCGTGCCTTAGGCTATGACCGGACTAATGAGGCGTACCGACTGGGTATGTTCAAGGGGCTAAAGGTATATCGTAGAGAGGTTGTCTAAAATACAATACTTTTATTCAATTTACTTATAACAATTCCAGATATAGATATTCTACTGGGACTGGCTGTCCCAAGTAGACCACAAGTCTCAGAAATTACAATAATATTTAATAAGATACAGACACATACAATGATCTGACAAGATTCCAAGATATTTCTAAAAACAATGGACCAGAGGTCAGTCCGGCATAAAGTTAGTATCAGTCTAAATCTGCCCCTTCCCATAAAATGTATCTTTTATACAAGCACATTTAGCACATTTTCTAGGCCTAAATTAAGTTCTGATAAATTAAGTTATAATAAGTACAAAAGAAAATAGTTATAAAATAAATTTTTTCAGTAAAGCGCCAATGATGCCATAGGCTTTATACTTCTGCCTTTAGGGAAGGGGATAGCTGCCAAACTCTTGTTTAACGAGATTTTTATTCGTTTTAACCTTGATTTGCATATTCAATTTAAGTTTTACTTGTTTCAAGATTTATTTATTCATTTATGTTCTACCTGTTGTTTGTTTTTTTACTAAGATTATTTAAAGTTTGTTTGTTTACTAGGATTCCCTAACGGCAGAAGTATAAAGCCTATGGCATCATTGGCGGTTTACTGAAAAAATTTATTTTGCAACTATTTTCTTTTGTACTTATTATAAAATTGAAAATAAAATGTACATTACAGTGAAATAAAATCTTGAACTTATGAGCTTTCAGCAACTAATAATTATTATCTATCAAAGATTCAGTTTAATTTTATTAGTTCTCTCTAAGACTGTTCAAGAGAAATATTTTTTTTCACTAAAACAAGAGTTTGGCTACTGCCCGTTTCCCTAACTGTAAAAGTCTAAAGCCTCGCCTAGATACATAGGCATAGAGAGTTAGAGAGACAAAACACTTACACACACATAGATTTAGACATACAAACAGACAAAGTCAGACACTGGAACAAGCAAACACCCCCCCCCCCCCAGACACGCAGGCGCAGAAAGAGAGAGAGAGAGAGAGAGAGAGAGAGAGAGAGAGAGTGAGATACAGATAAAGAGAGAGGGAGAACAAAAAAACATACAAACACACAAATTCAGACATACAAACAGACAAAGACAGACACTGGGACAAGCAAACACCCGCGCAAATAAATATACAGGCAAAGAGAGTGAGAGAGACAAATACACATACAATTACACAGGTTCAAACATTCAAACATATAAAAACAGACACTGGGAAAAGAAAACGGGAGAAAAAATCGTGGTGTGCCACGCTAAGTGAACCTAAATTAACCTAACTTGAATGAAGTTATTTGGAAATGAAAAGTGAGGATTGTAGCTTGGCTGCAGGCATCCGGGTTCAGGTAGAAATTTCCTGGCTATTTGCTTGTCTCTCTCACTGTGCCTGTGTGTTAGGTTGGCTGCAGGTACCCGAGTTCAGGTAGACATTGACTGGCCGTTTGCTTGTCTCCCTCACTGGGCATGTGTGTCTGAGCATGTGTTTGCATGTCCCAGTGTCTGTCTTTGTCTGTTTGTATTTCTGAATCTATGTATTTATGTCTGTTTTTGCCGCTCCTACTCTCTAAGTCTATGTGTCTGGATGAGTGTTTGCTTTTCCTAGTGTCGGTCTTTGTCTGTTTGTGTGTCTGAATCTATTTGTTTGTATGTGGTTTGTCTCTCAAAATCTTTTTGCCTGTGTGTCTGGGCGGGTGTTTGCTTGTCCCAGTGTCTGTCTTTGTCTGTTTGTATGTCTGAATCTATGTGTTTATATGTGTTTTTGTCTATCTTAATCTCTGTGCCTTTGTGTCTGGGCGGGTGTTTGCTTGTACCAGTGTCTGTCTTTGTCTGTATGTATATCTGAATCTGTATGTTTGTATTTGTTTTTGTCTCTCTGAGCGGGTGTTTGCTTGTCTCAGTGTCTGTCTTTTTCGGTTTGTGCGTCTGAGTTTATGTGTTTGTATGCATTTTTCTCTCTCTCACTCTCTGGTGTTTTTGGGTGGATGTTTGCTTGTTTGAGTGTCTGTCTTTGTGTGTTTATATGTCTGAATGTGTTTGTTTGTATGTGTTTTTGTCTCTCTCACTCTCTGTGTATATGTGTCTTGGCGAGATGTTTCCTTGTCCAAGTGTGTCTGGGCCGGTGTTTTCTTGTCTCAGTGTCTTTCTTCATGGGGGCCCATACGGGGGGGGGGCCGGGGGCGCCCCCCTGGCTGAACGATGCTGCCTTATTTTTATATTTTTGTTCTGAGATTTCTATTATATAGCATTAAAAGTGCCAATTAGACGAGGTTTGCCCCCCTGGAATTCAGCTTATGGGCGCTTACATCTAGTTTCGTCTAATTATATGTCTGAATCTCTGTGTTTGTAAGTGTTTTTTTTGTCTTTCTCACTCTCTTTGCCTGTATGTCTGGGTGGGATGTTTCCTTGTCCCAGTGTCTGTCTTTGTCTGTTTGTATATCTGAATCTGTGTGTTTGTATGTGTTTTAGTCTCTTTCACTCTCTAAGCCTGTGTGTCTTGGCGGGAGTTTGCTTGTCCCAGTGTTCGTTTGTATGTCTGAATCAGTGTATTTGTATGTGTTTTTGTCTCTCTCACTCTCTCTGCCTGTGTGTCTGGACGGGTGTTCGTCTGTCCCAGTTTCGGTCTTTGTCTCTTTCTATGTCTGAATCTATGTATTTGTTGGTGTTTTTATCTCTCTCACTCTCTGTGCCTGTGTGTCTGGGCGGGTTTTTGCTTGTCTCAGTGAATATCTTTGTCTGTTTGTATGTCTGAATATGTGAGTTTTTATGTTTTTTTGTCTTTCTTACTCTCTGTGCCTGTATGTCTGTGCAGGTGTTTTCTTGTCCCTGTGTATGTAATTTGTATATTTGTATGTCTGAACCTGCGTGTTTTTATGCGTTTTTATGTCTCTCACTCTCTGTGCCTATGTGTCTGGGTGGGTGTTTGCTTGTCCAAGTGTCTGTCTTTCTTTGTCTGTTTCTATGTCTGAATCTGTGTGTTTGTTTTGTTTTTGTATCTCTTACTCTCTGTGTCTGTGTGTGTGGATGGGTGTTTGCTTGCCCAAGTGTATGTCTTTATCTGTTCGTATTTCTGAATCTGTGGGTTTGTATGTGTTTTTGTCTCTCTCGCTATCTGTGCCTGTGTGTTAGGGCAGGTGTTTGCTTGTCCCAACGTCTGTCTTTGTCTGTTTGTATATCTGAATCTGTGCGTTTGTATGTATTTTTGTCTCTCTCACTCTCTTTGTCTGTGTGTCTGGGAGGGTGTTTGCTTATCCCCAGTGAAATTACTTGTCTCTTTGTATGGCTGAATCTATGTGTTTTGTTGTTTTTTGTCTCTCTCACTCTCTAAGCCTTTGTGTTTGGCGGGTGTTTGATTTTCCAAGTGCTTGTCTTTGTCGGTTTGCTTGTCTGAATGTATGTATTTGTGTGTGTTTTTGTCTCTATCACTCTCTTTGCCTGTGTGTCTGGGCGGGTGTTTGCCTGTCCCAGTGTCTTTCTTTGTAGGTTTATACGTATGAATCTATGTGTTTGTATGTGTTTTTGTGTCTCTCACTCTCTGTGCCTATGTGTCTGGGCGGGATGTTTCCTTGTCCCAGTGTCTGTCTTTGTCTGTTTGTACGTCTCAACCTATGTGTTTCTGTCTCTATCATTATCTCTGCCTGTGTGTCTGGGCGAATATTTGCTTTTCCCAGTGTCTGTCTTTTAACTCTCTGTACCTGTGTATCTGGGTGGGTGTCTGCTTGTCCCAGTGTCTGTCTTTGTCTGTTTGTATGTCTGAATCTATGTGTTTGTATGTGTTTTGTCTCTCTCACTCTCTGTGCCTATGTGTCTGGGCACGTGTTTGTTTGTCCCCGTGTCTGTCCTTTTCTGTTTGTATGTCCTAATCTATGTGTTTGTATGCATTTTTGTCTCTCAAATTATCTAAGCCTGTGTGTCTGGGCGGGTGTTTGCTGCTTGTCCCAGTGTCTGCCTTTGTCAGTTTGAATTTCTGAATCTGTGTGTTAGTATGTGTCTTTCTCTCTCACTCTCTGTGTCTATTTGTTTGGGCGGGTGTTTGCATGTCCCAGTGCTTGTCTTTTTCTGTTTGTATATTTGAATCTGTGTGTTTGTAAGTGTTTTGTCTCTCTCACTCTCTTTGCCTGTGTGACTGGGCAGATGTTTGCTTGTCCGAGTGTTGTTTGGTCTGTCTGTCTGCTTGTCCGGTTGTTTGTCAGGTTGTTTGTTTGCTTGTCTGGGTGTTTTCTTGTCCAATTGTCGGGTGTTTGCTTGGTGGCAAACAAGAAGACATAATTTTAAATAGCATTACTACTACCCAATGAACCTCTGTGCTACTGAGACTTTTATCTGGCTTATATAGATGATCTCTGTGTTATTAATGTTTTATTCGGAAGCTTGTGTTTCGTCGCAGCTAAGGGAAGCGTTTTGGTGGATTGTTGCCCTATATGCGTTTTAACTTCCCCCACTCCTCCTCATTCTTTATCAATTTCATAAAATTGAAGGTTCATAGCAAACTGGACTTTACCCAGACCTAGCTTTGGTTGTTACTACAGGCTGCAAATGTTTGGCCATGGGCCAAGTTTATTTGCCTTCTGGTCCTAATTCTCCCTTCACCTAACTCTTCCTCAGGTTTTTGAGCCTCAAACAATTCTCTTGACTTAAAATATTTGGTTTCATCTTCATCAATTAAAAAAGTGTAGAAGTGACATCACATCTGATCACACTTGCTGGTATTTACTCAATCAGGATTTTTTGCCTCTCATTTTCAAATACAACCCCCAAAAACTCCAAAAAACTAAAAAGTTAGAGCAGCAGACTTTCCAGATTCAGGGTCAGCACATGTTTTTAGTGATCAGCATATATTTTTTGCTGATATTTTGCAGAACATATTTTGGATCAGCACATATATTTTGCAGCACCTATTTTTGGCGGTCAGATTCAAGGTCAGCACACATTAATGAAGCAATCGTTTGAATTGGAATTTGTTTAAAGCTGACCACTTTTTCTCTTGCTTAGAGATTTTTGCTCTTCCTTAGAGATTTAAGCCACAAACAATTATCTTGACTTCAAATTTTTAGTTTCATGTCCATCAGGATAAAAAGTGTAGAAATGGCATATCTGATCAGATTTGCTGTTATGTACTCAGTCAACATTTTGGTGTTCTAAGCTTTCATTAGGCCTATTATAGGAATTAATTTTTTCTCATCTTAAGTTTTAAAATGGCTATTACTCTTTACTTTCATCTGAAACACACCTTTATTTTACTTGATTAATCATCCACAAAACGGGGGAAATTTATAAAAAAAGGAAAAGTCAATACCCTTCTAGATAAAATAAACTACGGGTGTAATTGCATCACACATATCCTGCGCTTTCGAAGCTAATTCATTTTGGCGCCTGTGATATTAAAGTTTTATATTTTATTGATTGTTTTAGGGAGCATATCCTCATACCTAGAAGATTTAAAGAATTTTGACCTTTTTGAGAAGTATGGTGTTGAAGAAATTATCGAGTTCACGTTTCTCGTCGTTAAACACACACATACAAGACGAGGAATTGCAAAGGTAATTATTTTTGTGTGTTTGACATAATGCTTTTTTTTTAGTAAGGGAACTTACAGTGCAGTAGGCAGCGCAATAATGTCACCAAAGTAAAGAACAAAGACTCTATGCATTATTTTTTCACCAAGCTAAAGGTTCAATGCATTATTTTTTCACCAAGCTACTTCGTACTGAAGGAGTAGTTGTAGAAACCACAAAAGGGACTCACTCGATTGGAAATTGGAAGTTCTAGTGCTTATTTTAAGAGTCAAAAGTTATTGGAGGGTATCCAGGCCCCCTCCAAAGCAAATTTTTCCCATGGAAATCTGATTAAAATTTTGAGGTAGCCATTTTTAAAACATGGATGAAATGCTCCATAGCTATGCCTTTGAAGATGGCATGGCCTCAAATCCCCTGGGGAAAGGGCAATACTATTGAAACATTATTTGACTTGTTTTCTGCTAGGCTTTGGTTAAATTTAGATCTTTATTTTTCTTTGAAAAATTTGTTTTGTGGAAAATGCTTTTTAAAATTAATACATAAAACAGCCAGGGCTAAGGCTTTGTAGTTCCCTCAAACTAGAAATTAAACCGTAATCTCTGATAGGCTATAAGTATTTATCAATATTACCATTTCTTATGTATAAAGCTCCCTTTTTGGGAGACAGAATTCTTTTAAATTGTCAATATTCAGTGGGTTCCCCTTAGCCCAAGGACTTCAAGACTTCCCTTAGCCCTTATCCAAGGATATCAGCTTCCAGCCCATCGTGAATTTTTCTCTTTTAGGTGCTAAATGTTGGGGAGGGGGTGCCACGAAACAAGTTTTGTACACTAGATTCTTTTGGCAACAGGACTTACGGCTGTAAATTCAAAATAAATTTGAGACATAAAAAGGCTTTTGACCCGGTTTTGGACACATAGCCCCCCTCTTAGAAGAAAATGTGAAATACTTTTACCCAGAGGTACGGTTCCTGGACATCCAAAATCAAACATACTCCACTTTTTACGCTATAAAACTGTTGGCAATTTTCAGAATTTTCATCACTTTTCCCTGGGGCTGTAGAGGTCATGTCATTCCTGGAGGCAGTTTTGCCTGACCTCTTAGCTATTTTCCATAGAATTCTCATCTTAAAATATTTGCCAGGTGCATTGGGGGTTATGGGGGGACTGGGTGGCAAAAAGGGCTGGAGGGCTGCTAGCTCCCCTTCCACACTTTAATTTTTTTTAAAATCACTAGAATTATAGATTTTCAATCGAGTCAACACGCTCTAAAGTTTCTACAACCACCCTTTCCATACAAAGTGGCTGGAAAATAAACAATTACAAAAGCACGTGAAAAGTACACTTTTGCAATAGACATACTGTACTTTACTTAAGCTGCTACAATGCTGCCTCTTATAAAAACCACCTGTGAACCATGTTAACTTATGGGCTATTTTATGACTAAATGCGGTATTGGTTATAGTTAGATTGTATTACCTACAAAAATTGTAGCAGTCTATAACCATTACTATTTTCTTGCCATAGCCCAAATTTACCTAGGCTAGATACTATCTACCCTTGTTTTCACCAACCTGAGCATTAAAATACACAAAAAAACAATTTTTTTTACCTGGGATCCTGTCTATGCGTCCATTTAGGTGTAAGTAAACTTTATCTGAGCCACTAGAGTCAGTCAGTTCTTCAGGGGCGTAAATGGCTATGACTAATGGCTTGCACCTTTAAAATGAGCAACTAGCATTCTATTATTAATACCTTAACAGCCTAAGCAACCAACCAAAGCAAGCAGCTTCTATATTCGTCATAAAGTCCTACTCCTTGCTTGTGCCCCCCATCCTTCCCGCCTGAATAAAAATAATCTATATCGTTTAATTTATTATATATCATTTAATATTACCTAATTTCATGTTTCCTAGCCCTGGAACATCATAACAAGTCCAGTTGAAAACTTTGAATTCTTCAGTCAAAATAGCAATACAATAGTTATTTTCTAACGTTGTAGTAACAATGCCAACTGCAATCTTAATATTATTTAAATGGACACTTGGTGCGGTCGTGAAACCATCTTAGACGCAGCATGGTTTTCCACATTTGGCGATGCTCTTCAATGTAAATGAATCGAAATCCTGCACATGCAATCACAAGGGCAGATCTGCCATGCTTCTGGAACAGAAGAGGTAATTAAGACAAAAATTCCAAGGGCTAAATCAAAACAAGCTGTATACATTCACATTGTCAAAAGGGTATAAATGCAAAATCTCAGGAGTGGCCGAGGGTATTAATTTGTTTGACGGGGAAATTGAAATCTATCAAAAGACACGTTGTGCATCCGACGGGCTTATCTGCAATATCTACTTAGGAACCTAAGAGTGTTAAGTTGAGACTTTTTGGCCATGTCGATGGGAATATTAAACTAAATAAAAAAAACCATGTGGAACAAGGTCGTCAAAAGGGCGCGTATTGAATATATCAGGAACAGCTGAGAGTATTAATTTGAAATTCTTAGGGTATGTATCAAAACACACCATGTAAATCCTGATTGTCAAAATGTCGCATATTCTATACCTCAGGAATAGCTAAGAGTATTTATTTTAGACCTTTAGGGCGTACTGATAGTGATGTTGAGCAAAATCAAAAGAAACCATGTACATCCCTTGGGTCTCATAGGGCTCCCATCTAATATAGATAAATATCACCCTCCCTCTATCGTAAATTCTTTGTTTATACTTTTGATATGTTTTTAAACGATGTTTGATTGTATTGAAATTCTGTCTGCCAATTCGTAAGATTGATTCGCCCATTGTTTAAGTTTCATTTAGTTATTTTGACAAAACAGAGTTCAATCTTTCTCCGCGTGTGTGCAGGAAACGTGACAAAAAAACAATCCGTGAAAAAAAGATTTTCGCCAATCAGAATTTGTTTGAATTTGGAGTTTTAACCTGATAGGTCACATAACTTGAAGCACTATTGAGTTCTAACAAGGTTTATTTCTGGGATATTGAGTTTTTTTTTATCCCGTTATTTTCCAGACGGCTATGGCTAAGATCCAGCCTTTGCGCTAGTCACTACACGGATCATATATGCCACTACAGGGATTTTCACTTATCGTAATACGTTGGGACAGCCCTTACTCGTACCGTAACTACCCCACTTGTGCCTTTATACTTTCACGGTAACATTGAACGGCCAAATTGAACGTTTAAGGATAGCCTGCAGACACTACTAAATCGTCCACGAATTTTAAACTATTTTTTTATTTGGGAACTGATGACTAGGTCAAAAAATACTACCATAGTAGTATAAAATTCTAGTAAAAAAATTCTAAATAAAATTTCTAGTTTCTAGTCTAAATTCTAATTTCTAATTTCTAGTGTAGTTTCTAGTCTATAATTTCTAGAAATTCTAAAAAAAATCTAAAAAAAAATCTAGTATAAAATTCTAGTAGTAAAAAATACTACCATAGTAGTATAAAATTCAACTAGGGAAATTGCATTGGGTAAATTAGGAAGACTTAATGTCGGAAATCAAAGAGGAGAACAGAGACAGGCCAAACAAAGAGAACAGGAGACCAAAAGAAGACGTGGCTTGCAACAGTTCCATCTGGAGCCAATTGAGGGTTCAGAAAATACGTCCATCGTTGGGATCATCAGTGGCTGAAGATCGTTGAGCCTGCCACCCCCGAGAAAACCTTTGGAAGAGGACTTTTCGTCGTCTGCTGGGCGCCACGATGAGCCTGGATGCGGCTTGAACGTGCAACAAGTACAAGTAAGAAAGTAATGTCGAAAATATAGTGTTTTTGCAGAGGGGGTGTAAAATTTCAGTGATTGAGTGAATTTATTACCTTTTTGGCCACAAGAGTTTGCTCAACATCCTTCTCAACATTCCCTGAAAGTTCCAAATCAATAATTTTAGACGTTTCTGAAGTTTTGTAGATACGCTTTTTTGACAACCTTATCGTACATAGTGTCTTTTCATCTAGTTTAACAGGCTCTGAAGGTTTCAAGCTAATAGATTTAGTTGTTTCTGAAATACAACAGTTACGCTTTTTTGACAGCAGGGATGCATATAGTTTCTTTAGATTTAGTCCATATTCTCCTTAATATACCTTAAAAGTTTCAACTTAATATACTTTGCTATTCCTGAGACAGTGCGGATACACCCATTTCGGTGGACATACAAAATGTCTTTTGATATAGCTTGATAGCCCTTGGACATTTCCCAAAATTTTCCATTTAATTCCCTACGCCGTTTCTTTGATATAGTGGATGAGCCTTTTTGTCAACCAGGATGCAAATTGCGTCTTTGGTTTTGTTCAACACATACATAAGATTTCCTGAAATTTTCCACCTAACGCTCTTATGCGTTCCTGAGATTTTGCACGTGTTCCCTGTTGACAACCTGGATGCAAATAATTTCTCTTGGTTTAATTCAACATCCCCCTCACCTTTCCTTGAAAGTATCAACTGTATACTCTTAGGTATCCCTAGGATATTACCGATACGCTCTTTCGTCAACCCGGATGTGCAAAGTATCTTTTGATTTAGTTCAGAATTCACTGAAATTCTCAATTTAATAGCCATAGCAGTAGAGGGGACCCTAAAGCCCCCATCCCTCACCCCTGCTGCCACCTACAACTTTTTTTGCACCCCATATAAGGGCAAAGCCCCCCTAGGGAGAATGATTGCGTAATGGGGTCAATGACCTCTTTTTCCAAGGTCGATTTATTTGATGTTTCTATGTGTAATAACTCCGGGGCGAAGGTTGCACATGCGCATTGAATTCTAACGGGAACAATGTTATTGATCTAGGGCTCGAGGGGGAAGTGAATTTCCGAGAACTCGATTGCGTAATCGAAGGGGAAGTGGATTTCCGAGAACTTGATTGCGTAATCAAAGTGTGTCAACAACAACAACATCGACCTTGACATTCGCTGAGAGCATGCACTTACAACAACATCGACCTTGGAACATCTGTGCAGTCGACCTCAATTCACCTATCGTGAATCAATAATTCCCCTTAGAAACAACACATTAATTTCCCCTTCTTGACAGATCAATCAATCAATGACATCATCTGTCAGACTTTAAAAATTTCCGCCTAGAAACATTTCTCCAGGAATAGATCCATATCATTAATGTCTTTGCCTCGGGAACAACTCTTTTGGTCGAACTCCAAAGGATATTAATAACCAAAGGCCATGGAAACAATTAGGCAAGAAACATCTTAGCGATGAATTGTTTTAGCGCGCGAGAAGGTTTCCTATTAATTTGAAATGCGTTAGCACAGAGCTGCCAATAACAAAGGAACACGCTGAATTTACGTTTAGTGATTATTTGGGCGAAACCGTTTTAGACAGGTTATGGAACTATTTCGGCGAAACAGATAGAGACATTTTAAAAGAAGATTTTTGAAGAGATTTTGGAGGAGGTTTTGAGTGTGGTCCTTATAATACACAAGTTTCATTTGAACAGTGTTGTGAGGTCCTCTAACCCAACCCCAAAGGGTTCCGATCCTCCTACCCCGACCCCGAAGGAAGCCCCCGGTCCTCAAAGCCCCCCAAGCTCCCAAAGGGCCACCGGCGCCCCCAAAGGCCCACCCAGACCCCCAAAGGCCATCCCCAGGCCCCAAATGTCCCCCAACTGGCCCCCGGACCCCCAAAGGCCCTCCCTGTGCCCCAAAGGTCCTCCACCGGTCCCCAAAGGCCCATCGAGCACCCAAAGGACCAACGGGGTCCCAAAGGCCCTCCACCCGCCCCCAACAGCCCCAAATGCCCTCCCATGGTCCTCAAAGGTCCCCCGGGCTCCCAAAGGGCCACCGGTGCCCCAAAGACCATCCACCGGTCCCCCGGCGCCCCCAAGGCCCACCCCCACCCCCCACAGCCAACTCCGGACCCCAAAGCCCAACCCCGTAGTGGTTGGTTGTGGTTTACCTTGTCACAGTTACATTTTATTGATTTTTCGAAGTTCATTCTGAATTTCTTTCGTTGAAATGCAAGAGTTGAAATATTTCAGTAGAGTTAGGTTGTGGTTTACCTTGTCACAGTTACATTTTCTTGATTTTTCAAAGTTCATTCTGAATTTCTTTCATTGAAATGCAAGAGTTCGAATATTTCAGTAGTGTTTGGTTGTGGTTTACCTTGTAAAAGTTAAATTATCTTGATGTTACAATGTTCAATTTGAATTTCTTTCGTTGAAATGCAAGAGTAGGAATATTTCAGTAGTGTTTGGTAGTGGTTTACCTTGTCACAGTTACATTTTCTTGATTTTTCAAATTTCATTTCGAATTTCTTTCGTTGAAATGCAAGAGTTGGAATATTTCACTAGAGTTAGGCTGTGGTTTACCTTGTCAAAGTTACATTTTCTTGATTTTTCAACGCTTATTTTGAATTTCCTTTGTTGAAATGCAAGAGTTGGAATATTTCAGTAGTGTTTGGTTGTGGTTTACCTTGTCACAGTTACATTTTCTTGATTTTCCAAAGCTCATTTTGAATTTCCTTTGTTGAAATGCAAGAGTTGGACTATTTCAGTAGTGTTTGGTTATGGTTTACCTTGTCACAGTTAAATTTTCTTGATTTTTCAAAGTTCATATTCAACTAATTTCGTTGAAATGCAATAGTTGGAATATTTCAGTAGTGTTTGGTTGTGGTTTACCTTGTCACAGTTACATTTTCTTGATTTTGCAAAGTTCATTTGAATTTCTTTTGTTGAAATGCAAGAGTTGGACTATTTCAGTAGCGTTCGGTTGTGGTTTACCTTGTCAAAGTTACATTTTCTTGATTTTTCAAAGTTCATTTTGAATTTCCTTTGTTGAAATGCAAGAGTTGGAATATTTCAGTAGTGTTTGGTTGTGGTTTACCTTATCACAGTTACATTTTCATGATTTTTCAAAGTTCATTTGAATTTCTTTCATTGAAATGCAAGAGTTGGAATATTTCAGTAGTGTTTGGTTGTGGTTTACCTTGTCACAGTTAAATTTTCATGATTTTTCAAAGTTCATTTTGAATTTCTTTCGTTGAAATGCAAGAGTTGGACTATTTCAGTAGTGTATGGTTGTGGTTTAGCTTGTCACAGTTTCATTTTCTTGATTTTTCAAAGGTCATTTTGAATTTCTTTCTTTGTAATGCAAGAGTTGGACTATTTCAGTAGTGTTTGCTTATGGTTTACCTTGTCACAGTTACATTTTCAAGATTTTTCAAAGTTCATTTTGAATTTCTTTCTTTGAAATGCAAGAGTTGTACTATTTCAGTAGTGTTTGGTTAGGGTTTACATTGTCACATTTACATTTTCTTGATTTTTCAAAGCTCATTTTGAATTTCTATCGTTGAAATGCAAGAGTTGGAATATTTCAGTAGTGTTTGGTTGTGGTTTACCTTGTCACAGTTAAATTTTCTTGATTTTTCAAAGATCATTTAGAATTTCTTTCTTTGAATTGCAAGAGTTGGAATATTTCAGTAGTGTTTGGTTTTGGTTTACCTTGTCACAGTTACATTTTCCTGATTTTTCAAAGTTCATTTAGAATTTCTTTCGTTTAAATGCAAGAGTTGGAATATTTCAGTGGTGTTTGGTTATGGTTTACATCGTCACAGTTACATTTTCCTGATTTTTCAAAGATCATTTTGAATTTCTTTCGTTGAAGTGCAAGAGTTGGAATATTTCAATAGTGTTTGGCTATGGTTTACCTTGTCACAGTTACATTTTCTTGATTTTTCATAGTTGATTTTAAATTTCTTTCGTTGAAATGCAAGAGTTGGACTATTTCAGTAGTGTTTGTTTATGTTTTACAATGTCAAACTTAAATTTTAATTATTTTTCAATGATCATTTTGAATTGCTTTATTTGAAATTATAGAGTTGTACTATTTAAGTAGTTGTTGTTAGTGGTTGACATTTTCAAAGTTTAATTTTCGTGATTTTTCAATGTTCATTTTTAATTTCATTCGTTGAAATGCAAGAGTTGGAATATTTCAGCAGTGTTTGTTTGTGGTTTACCTTTTCACAGTTACATTTTCTTGATTTTTCAAAGTTCATTTTGAATTTCTTTCGTTGAAATGAAAGAGTTGGAATATTTCACTAGTGTTTGGTCGTGGTTTACCTTGTCACAGTTACATTTTCTTGATTTTTCATAGTTCATTCTGAATTTCTTTCGTTGAAATGCAAGAGTTGGAATATTTCAGTAGCGTTCGGTTGTGGTTTAACTTGTCACAGTTACATTTTCTTGATTTTTCAAAGTTCATTTTGAATTTCTTTTGTTGAAATGCAAGAGTTGGAATATTTCAGTAGTGTTTGGTTGTGGTTTACCTTGTCACAGTTACATTTTCTTGATTTTTCAAAGTTCATTTTGAATTTCTGTCGTTGAAAAGCAAGAGTTGGAATATTTCAGTAGTGTTTGGCTGTGGTTTACCTTGTCACAGTTACATTTTATTGATTTTTCAAATTTCATTGAATTTATTTCATTGAAATTAAAGAGTTGGAATATTTAAGAAGTGTTTTGTTGTGGTTTACCTTGTCACAGTTACATTTTCATGATTTTTAAAAGTTCATTTTGAATTTCTTTCGTTGAAAAGCAAGACTTGGACTATTTCAGTAGTGTTTGGTTGTGGTTTACCTTGTCACAGTTACATTTTCTTGATTTTTCAAAGTTCATTTTGAAATGCTTTCGTTGAAATGCAAGAGTTGGAATATTTCAGTAGTGTTTGGTTATGGTTTACCTTGTCACAGTTACATTTTCTTGATTTTTCAAAGTTCATTTTGAATTTCTTTCGTTTAAATGCAAGAGTTTGAATATTTCAGTAGTGTATGGTAGTGGCTTACCTTGTCACAGTTAAATTTTCTTGATTTTTCAAAGTTCATTTTGAATTTCTTTCATTGAAATGCAAGAGTTGGAATATTTCAGTAGTGGTTGGTTTTGGTTTAAATTGTCAAAGTAACATTTTAATTAGTTTTCATTGTTCAGTTTGAATTTATTTATTTTAAATGAGAGAGTTTGAATATTTCAGTAGTGTTTTATCATGTTTTACCTTGTCACAGTTAAATTTTCTTGATTGTTCAAAGTTCATATGGAGTTTCTTTCTTTGAAATGCAAGAGTTGGAGTATTTCACTAGTGTTTGGTTATGGTTTACCTGGTCACATTTACATTTTCTTGATTTTTAAAAGTTAATTTTTTAATTTATTTATTTTAAAAGAAAGAGTTTGAATATTTAAGTAGTGTTTGATTATGGTTTACCTTGTCACAGTTAAATTTTATTGATTTTTCAAAGTTCATTTTAATTTCTTTCGTTGAAATGCAAGAGTTGGAATATTTCAGCAGTGTTTGGTTGTGGTTTACCTTGTCACAGTTACATTTTCTTTATTTTTCAAATTTAATTTTGAATTTCTTTCCTTGAAATGCAAGAGTTGGAATATTTCAGTAGTGTTTGGTTGTGGTTTACCTTGTCACAGTTACATTTTCTTGATTTTTCAAAGTTCATTTGAATTTCTTTCGTTGAAATGCAAGAGTTGGACTATTTCAGTAGCGTTAGGTTGTGGTTTACCTTGTCACAGTTACATTTTCTTGATTTTTCAAAGTTCATTTTGAATTCCTATCGTTGAAATGCAAGAGTTGGAATATTTCAGTCGTGTTTGGTTGTGGTTTACCTTGTCAAAGTTACATTTTCTTGATTTTTCAAAGTTCATTTTGAATTTCTTTCGTGGAAAAGCAAGAGTTGGAATATTTCAGTAGTGTTTGCTTGTGGTTTACCTTTTCACAGTTACATTTTCTTGATTTTTCAAAGTTCATTTGAATTTCTTTCATTGAAATGCAAGAGGTGGAATATTTCAGAAGTGTTTGGTTGTGGTTTACCTTGCCACAGTTAAATTTTCTTGATTTTTAAAAGTTCATTTTGAATTTCTTTCGTTGAAATGAAATAGTTGGAATATTTAATTAGTGTTTGGTCGTGGTTTACCTTGTCACAGTTACATTTTCTTGATTTTTCAAAGTTCATTTTGAATTTCTTTCATTGAAATGCAAGAGTTGGACTATTTCAGTATTTTCTTTCGTTGAAATGCAAGAGTTGGAATATTTCAGTAGTGTTTGGTTATGGTTTACCTTGTCACAGTTACATTTTCTTGATTTTTCAAAGTTCATTTCGAATTTCTTTCATTGAAATGCAAGAGTTGGAATATTTCAGTGGTGTTTGGTTATGGTTCACCTTATTACAGTTACATTTTCTTGATTTTCAAATTCATTTTGAATTTTTTTCATTGAAATGCATGAGTTGGACTATTTCACTAGAGTTTGGTTCTGGTTTACCTTGCCACATTTACACACATGTATACACATGTACACACATGTGCTTATCATGAGTGCTCATGATAAGTTAACCTAACCTTTTCCGGTGAGTATGGTTAGGTTAGACTAGATTAAGTTAGGTTAGATTAGGTTAGGTTAGCCCATGTACACTTCACTTAGGTTATCTTAGGCTAGGTGAGAGACAGGCAAAAAGTTAGGTGTATGATTAGGTTAGGTTAGGTTATATTAAGTTAGGTTAGGTTAAGTTAGGTTAGGCTAGGTTAGCCTACGTACGCGCATGTACGTAGGCTAACCTAGCCTAACCTAACTTAATCTAACCTAACTTAATCTAACCTAACCTAACCTAATCATACACCTGACTTTTTGCCTATCTCTCACCTAACCTAAGCTAACCTAAGTGAAGCGTACATGGGCTAACCTAACCTAACCTAATCTAACCTAACTTAATCTAGTCTAACCTAACCATACTCACTGGAAAAGGTTAGGTTAACTTATCATGAGCACTCATGATAAGCACATGTGTGTACATGTGTATACATGTGTGTAAATGTGGCAAGGTAAACCAGAACCAAACTCTAGTGAAATATTCCAACTCATACATTTCAATGAAAGAAATTCAAAATGAATTTGAAAATCAAGAAAATGTAACTGTAATAAGGTGAACCATAAACAAACACCACTGAAATATTCCAACTCTTGCATTTCAACGAAAGAAATTCGAAATGAACTTTGAAAAATCAAGAAAATGTAACTTTGTCAAGGTAAACCATAACCAAACACTACTGAAATATTCCAACTCTTTCATTTAAACGAAAGAAATTAAAATTAACTTTTTAAAATCAATAGAATGAAACTGTGACAAGTTAAACCATACGCAAATACTACTGAATTATTTCAACTTTTGATTTTCAACGAAAGAAATTCAAATGAAGTTTGAAAAATCAAGAGAATGCAACTGTGACAAGGTAAACCATATGCAAACACTACTGAAATATTCCAACTCTTGCTTTTCAACGAAAGAAATTCAAAATGAGCTTTGAAAAATCAAGAAAATGTAACTGTGATAAGGTAAACCATAACAAAACACCACTGAAATAGTCCAACTCTTGCATTTCAACGAAAGAAATTCTAAATAAACTTTGAAAAATCAAGAAAATGTAACTGTGACAAGGTAAACCGTAACCAAACACTACTGAAATATTCCAACTCTTGCATTTCAACGAAAGAAATTAAAAATGAACTTTGAAAAATCAAGAAAATGTAACTGTGACAATGTAAACCAAAAGCAAACACTACTGAAATATTCCAACTCTTGCATTTCAACGAAAGAAATTCAAAATGATCTTTGAATAATCATGAAAATTTAACTGTGACAATGTAAACCACAACCAAACACTACTGAAATATTCCAACTATTGCATTTCAATGAAAGAAATTCAAAATGAACTTTGAAAAATCAAGAAAATGTAACTGTGACAAGGTAAACCACGACCAAACATTACTGAAATATTCCAACTATTGCATTTCAAAGAAAGAAATTCAAAATTAACTTTGAAAAATCAATAAAATTTAACTGTGTCAAGGTAAACCACAACCAAACACTTCTGAAATGTTCCACCTCTTGCATTACAATGAAAGAAATTCAAATGAACTTTGGAAAACCAAGAAAATGTAACTGTGACAAGGTAAACCATAACCAAACACTACTGAAATATTCCAACTCTTGCTTTTCAACGAAAGAAATTCAAAATGAACTTTGAAAAATCAAGAAAATGTAACTTTGACAAGTTAAACCACAACCAAACACTACTGAAATATTCCAGCTCTTGCATTTCAACGATAGGAATTCAAAATGAACTTTGAAAAATCAAGAAAATGTAACTGTGACAAGGTAAACCACAACCGAACGCTCCTGAAATATTCCAACTCTTGGATTTAAACGAAAGAAATTCAAATGAACTTTGAAAAATCAAGAAAATGTAACTGTGACAAGGTAAACCACAATCAAACACTACTGAAATATTCCAACTCTTGCATTTCAACGAAATAAATTCAAAATGAACTTTGAAAAATCAAGAAAATGTAACTGTGACAAGGTAAACCACAACCAAACACTACTGAAATATTCCAACTCTTGCTTTTCAACGAAGGAAATTCAAAATTAACTTTTAAAAATCAAGAAAATGTAACTGTGACAAGGTAAACCACAAGCAAACACTACTGAAATATTCCAACTCTTGCTTTTCAACGAAAGAAATTTAAAAATGAAATTTGAAAAAAAAATAAAATGTAAATGTGACAAGGTAAACCACAACCAAAAGCTGCTGAAATATTCCAACTCTTGCATTTCAATGAAAGAAATTCAAAATGAACTTTGAAAAATCAAGAAAATGTAACTGTGACAAGGTAAACCACAACCAAACACTACTGAAATATTCCAACTCTTGCATTTCAACGAAAGAAATTCAAACTGAACTTTGAAAAATCAAGATAATGTAAGTTTGACAAGGTAAAGCACCACCAAACACTACTAAAATAGTACAACTCATGCTTTTCAATGAAAGAAATTATAAATGAACTTTGAAAAATCAAGAAAATGTAACTGTGACAAGGTAAACCACGACCAAACACTATTGAAATAGTCCAACTCTTGCTTTTCAACGAAAGAAATTCCAAATGAACTTTGAAAAATCAAGAGAATGTATCTTTGATAAGGTAAACCATGAGCAGACACTAGTGAAATATTCCAACTCTTGCATTTCAATGAAAGAAATTCAAATTGAACATTTAAAAATCAAGAAAATGTATCTGTGATAATGTAAAACATGACCATACACTTCTTAAATATTCCATCTCCTGCTTTTCATCGAAAGATATTCAAATTTTTCTTTGAAAATTCATGAAATTGTATCTGTGACAAGGTAAACCACAACCAAACACTACTTAAATATTCCAACTATTACATTTCAAGGAAATAAAATCAAAATTAAATTTTAAAAATAATGATACGTGAACTTTGACGTGGTAAATCATAACCAAAACACTACTTAAATAGTCCAAGTCATTCATTTCAATGACAGAAATTAAAAATAAACATTGAAAAATCAAGAGAATCTAAATGTGACGAGGTAAACCATAAGCAAACACTAGTGAAATATTCCAACTCTTGCATTTCAACGAAAGAAATTCAAAATGAACTTTGAAAAATCAAGAAAATGTAACTGTGACAAGGTAAACCACAACCAAACACTACTGAAATATTCCAACTCTTGCATTTCAACGAAAGAAATTCAAAATGAACTTTGAAAAATCAAGAAAATGTAACTGTGACAAGGTAAACCACAACCAAACACTACTGAAATATTCCAACTCTTGCATTTCAACGAAAGAAATTCAAAATGAACTTTGAAAAATCAAGAAAATGTAACTGTGACAAGGTAAACCACAACCAAACACTACTGAAATATTCCAACTCTTGCATTTCAACGAAAGAAATTCAAAATGAACTTTGAAAAATCAAGAAAATGTAACTGTGACAAGGTAAACCACAACCAAACACTACTGAAATATTCCAACTCTTGCATTTCAACGAAAGAAATTCAAAATGAACTTTGAAAAATCAAGAAAATGTAACTGTGACAAGGTAAACCACAACCAAACACTACTGAAATATTCCAACTCTTGCATTTCAACGAAAGAAATTCAAAATGAACTTTGAAAAATCAAGAAAATGTAACTGTGACAAGTTAAACCACAACCAAACACTACTAAAATATTCCAACTCTTGCATTTCAACAAGAGAAATTCAAAATGAACTTTAAAAAATCAAGAAAATGTAACTGTGACAAGGTAAACCACAACCAAACACTACTGAAATATTCCAACTCTTGCATTTCAACGAAAGAAATTCAAAATGAACTTTGAAAAATCAAGAAAATGTAACTGTGACAAGGTAAACCACGACCAAACACTACTGAAATATTCCAACTCTTGCATTTCAACGAAAGAAATTCAAAATGAACTTTGAAAAATCAAGAAAATGTAACTGTGACAAGGTAAACCACAACCAAACACTACTGAAATATTCCAACTCTTGCATTTCAACGAAAGAAATTCAAAATGAACTTTGAAAAATCAAGAAAATGTAACTGTGACAAGGTAAACCACAACCAAACACTACTGAAATATTCCAACTCTTGCATTTCAACGAAAGAAATTCAAAATGAACTTTGAAAAATCAAGAAAATGTAACTGTGACAAGGTAAACCACAACCAAACACTACTGAAATATTCCAAC